>NC_064433.1:15775225-16078256 GCF_023343835.1 Lagopus muta | reverse complement strand
ACACTTAGATTTTCAAATTAACTTTGATCTCTGTGTGGGGGTTGTTCAGGATAGGATTTCTTTTTATCTCTGTTGTATGTCTGCACCTTTTCTCCATTAATCTTCCAAACCTATAAATTATTGCGGAACTTATTTCTATTTTTCTCTCAGTGCTTCCAGCCACAGAGAATTCACACTGACTTTAGACTTACTATTTTAAATTGTCCAAGACTTTTATCATTCTCTTCTTTTTCAAAAAGGCTGTTAATATTTTAGGGATGTTTTCTGACCACTGATATACATCCATATCTCCGAGTGTCTTCAGTGGAAGTCTATTGGCTTATTTCAAGGATGAATTTCACTATCAGTCAACAATCTAAGATAAAATATTTTCTAGTACAACAAGTAAGCTCTTTCCACTGTCATATCCACATACATACATCTGTTGTGTCTTGCTTGGGGAACACAGTAAGAGACATCTTGCAGGTTAGGCCTTTGAAACAATAGAAGCATCATTCTGCTAAAAAAAAATAAAGCAAAACCTTATTTGGGATATCTGGAAATACAGACAAAATGTAAGTAACAAACACATATCAAAAAAACAGCATAGTGGCTCTATCATTTGGCATTTTAAAGGTGTGGGTGGATTTTGGGCTAGTGAGAACATACATAAGTATAGTTCTTTGACTTAGGCTTCACAGGGAGAACTTCTCACAGCCTTGAACAGTTTTCAGTACAGAAAACCATCTTTCTCTTCCACCAAGTCCTCCACCAAGATTTAAAATACCATCTTTTTGGTATCATACACTCTCTGTGTTACAGATCCTGGGAGTAGATCACTCTAAATGCTCACTGACCCTTGCATAATTTCAACCCCCTACCACTTAAATGCTTACTTATGTTTAATCTGCATGTTCCCAGTTCTGTGATATGTTCCTCAAATAAAGAGGAATTCATTTGGAGGTTCTAGAAGAAGGGGATATTGCTTTTTTTCTCCTGAGGATCAGTGAATGTGTTCAGATGGAGAGCAGATGGAGCAGTCAGCCCTCAGCAGCAGCACGAAGAGTTCTTATTGAGACCAGAAGGAATAGTGCAGAGTTTGCTGCAACACAGTGAATTTCTGAGTTAGCTGAACACAAGCCAGAATGCAATGACTTGCAGCAGGCAGAAGAAAATTATTTAAAACGCCTAAAAAGCAATCTAAGCCTATATATTCTATATATATATATTCTGATGACTTAGAGGCCTTCTTAGGGAAGATCAGTAGAGGGAAACATTTAAGTGGATCACCTTCGATGTTCTGGCTAGTTCAAGGCCTCTGCCTGACAATCTCTTCCCTCACTGGCCTGCAAGTTTTATTAGGATATGAAGGAGGAGCTCCCCACACAACCAACTGTTAAAGAAGAATTAGAATTTAAGGATCAGTTTCCCATGCATCAAAGCACTAAGGCATGATTATGCAGCACACAGGTTTGCAGCTCAACACTTGCACAGGCACAGGCTGCTCTGCTGTGCTGGGCACTTGTCCTGTATTTATTTTGCTTCACTGGCATGAAGCCTCAGCCTCTCTTGTTTCCCGTAAGAAATGCTTCTGCTTTGTGTTAGCCCCCAACACTTTCTCTGAACTATACTAAGTCCTTTATCCAATGATCTCTCCAGGGGAAGAACAGATTCACAAAAACACTCAATTTAGAGTCTCTAACACTCAAGAGTTCACCAGACCACAACAGAAATATTTTTCTTAATTACTAAATGTGAGACTTGGTCTTAATATTAAATCATGTTTTCCTTGAAGAGAAAAGCATTGCTTTATATTAATTGTAACCATAAAACAAATGCAAGGCACTATAACATTGGAATGGATTCGCATGCAAACATTCTCTAAAAATAAAAGTGCTAAATTACACTTTATTGCATTAGCTATGTACAATGCAGTTTTTATAACAATGATATATTGAATTAATACAAATTTTCATAGGCTTGAATGAATTCTGTGCTGAATCAGGAAGGCATTTTTCTATTTTCTAGAAGTAAGTGGTCTCTTCATCAAGAAGGCAATTAATACTCCCCTGATTGTTGTATGCAATTAAGGGATATGTCATGCACAAACAAATTCTTTTCATTGATGGATAATTCTACTTCATGTTGTCTCTATATTCTTGGCTCAAAAATGGATTGGTTGAGATAATAATCACATTTAAAGAAAAACATCTCAGCAATTTTACACTAGCAATCTCCACTCAAGCTATCTATCCATTTCCTTTTGCAGGGAGGAGGTGATACAAATATTGTTTCTTAAATATCATGGCTTGAGGCTATTTTCACACTGGTCCTCAGTGCTCAGGATATCCATTCATCTCAATGAAAGAATAAACATTCTTAGAATAAACTCCAGTCTTCATGACATCTAATAAAAGTTCGTTTGATTCAATTATGAGGTGTGACTCAGGAATGAGACTCGAATGAATGCTAGTCATGAGTAAATCCCTTCAATTTTTAGATCATGCTTGTTTTGTCGACACCTTTAATAAATCAGGTAGAATATTTACATTTTTCTATTCAGAATGGAATGGAAACTATTGAATATTTAAAAGATCTGTGTCTGCTCCTTGCTAAAAATCTATGTTAGATAAATACAACATAATCATCTATTCCCTGTGCCAAACCTGACTTTATGGTTACAACGGTAAGAGATACTTTACAGGGAGAAGCTATACTCTTGGTTCTCTAGAAACATTTCCTAAAGATAAAATTGATAGCATTTAATTTTAAGAACAAAAGACACATTAATCATAGTTTGAATAGGACATGAGCTCATTTTAAATTCTCGCCACAGTTGCTCAGTCTTTGTAAATCAGTCCTTGATTTTTTGAAATGTTTAATATTCTCTCCAACCTAGCAACCAGTCCAAAATATTTGTTTTTAATAATAATAATTTCAGCACAGTCCCTCAATGTCTTATTTACTTTTGAACAGAATATAGAAGCAAAATGAATTTAAAATAACAGTTGTTTTTCACCTTCATGGAATAGCATTTCTATTAGTACAGGGGGAAATAAATCACTGAAAATACCATTTTGGTATTCAGTATATAAAACAATTATTTTTAGCTAATAGCTCATTTGGTTTTGTTCATAAAGATTTTAAAGTTGGTTTAAGGGAAGAAACCTTTACCCACAGCCAATTGGTAGGGACAGCCTTATGCCCACATTGTCCAGACCATTGTACAGTCATTCCTCTTGGCATGGATTACATATAACCATATTGTGTCTCAGGTAGAACAAGAAATGGCAAAGAAGTTGTTACACAACATTTAGCACCTCCACAACTAAAAGGCTCACTGACACAGACCACGAGATACCTCCTATTCTATTTAACACACTACAAATATTTTCCTCTCGTTTTTCAAACCTGAGATTTTTCCTACAATCACAGGATGCTATGAGGTCCTCAATCAATGTTAGTATTTATTCAGAAAATTTTGTCTTTTCTAGACCCTCTAGACCTTTTATGTCATTCTCATCTTCTCAGTTCTCTCAGGTCTTCTAGTAACAAAAATATGCTTCACCTCTCTAAATTTCAGATATTCAAAATTTCAAACTGGTCATCCTTGAGTCACTCCATGCTTGAAGAAAAAGGCAGATCTAAAGGATTACATATCTGCTCTTAAAACAGGGAGATTGTTTTAATGTGTCCAATTAACTTTTAGATGTGTAAAGCTAGGCAAGACAAATAGAACTCACCATGCTCTTATGTCTTGTGTGAGCAGATCACCCTTCTGTGTGGTTCTTCGAAGAATATCTACCATAGAGTACCAGAGTATACTTACTGCTGCCATTTTTTTCTGTACTTGATGTTCAGAAACCCTTGGCATCATAGGCTCATCTTTCAGAAAAGGGTTTAAATAAATGGGAAAGGCATTAACAACATATGAGAGAGAGCCTGTGGGTTAGAATTAGGAATGGGTCTAACAAAGGCCAGGGGTATACTATAGGCCACCTGATCAAGGGGAGACTGTTGATGAGGCTTTCTTGCTTCAGATGCGGGAGGCTTCGTGCTCACGGGCTCTTGTCCATTGACTGGGGACTTCAACCATCCAGATATCTCTTGGAAAGACCCCATGGTGAGCTGCAAGAGGTCCAAAAGGCTCCTGGAATACACTTATGATAACTTTCTGGTCCAGGTATTGGACAGACCGACCAGAGGTGAAGCATTGCTGGGCCTGCTGCTCACCGGTGTGGAGGAAATCATTAGAGATGTTAAGGTTGGAGGCAGCCTGGGCTGCACTGACCACACCCTGGTTGAGTTTGTGATCTTGAGAGATGTGGACCTGGCAAAGAGTGGCATCAGGACCCTGAACTTCAGAAGACCGAACTTTAAGCTGTTCAATGGACTGTTGGCTGAGATCCCCTGGGATGCTGTCTTTGAAAACAAAGATGTTGAGGAGAGCTAGCTGCTCTTCAAGGATGCATTCCTGAGGGCACAAGAAGTCTCCGTCCGTCTGAATAAGAAAGCAGGCAGAGGAGGTAGGAAGCCGGCGTGGCTTGGTAAGGACCTGCTGGGCATGCTGAGGGCGAGGAAAGGTGCGTACAAGCTCTGGAAAAAAGGGCATCACCTGGGAAGAGCACAGGGATGCCATCTGGACTTGCAGACGTGGGATCAGGAATGTCAAGGCACAGGTGGAAATGAACTTGGCAAGGGACGTGAAAAACAATAGGAAGACTTTCTATAGGTACATTGGCCAGAAGAGACAGGTCAAAGCCAGTGTACCTCCTCTGGTAAATGTAAAAGGATAACTGGCTTCAACGGACAGAGAGAATATGACACAAAGGTCTGTTTCCCAAGACAAAAAAGTCACTGACTTCCTTGGTGCCCTCACAAACTCTCTGGTTCCTGCTAGGTAAACAGCTACCTAGCAGTGAGCATATTTGCCTAGCTCCATCTAGACCTTAAAGTTTGCCACCACCTATCCTGTTTTCATTCCTTCTGCCTTTGATCATCCTCAAGTTTTCAGAGTCAGAATATCAGGCAGAAAACAGCACTAAACACTGTCAATCTTAGACCACAGTGTTATAGGACCACACAACAAAACTCAGACCTATAAGCTGATTAAAACCCTGTAAGAAGCCATTTGATTCTTTTTCTAGTAAGGTTAACTCTCCCTAGGTGGACAATGATTTCTCTTTATGTTTAGCTAATAGGAGTTTCTCCTATAGTTCCCATGAATTTAATGCTAAAATGGCTGTGTGGTGAAGGAGCCCTCCTTTATTTCATTGGCTGCATCAGAGCCAGCTGTTGTCAAATATGTCTGATGAAGAGTCCTACACGTGTAAAACAGAAATCAAGAGGCTGAGTGACTCCTAAAGCCCTTTTGCACCAAGGTTGCTAGTTTAAAGCCAGTTGCAGTCAAGAATAATTGAACTCAGTTCAAATTAGATTGTTGCTTCTCAGTTCTGTGAAATGAGGTGGATGATCACAGTCCGTTTCCCATTAGCCTAACTGTCTACTTTACTAAAACCACCTGCACAATTGAAAGTAATTGGTGCCCTCCATAGCAGTTTAACAGAGAGGATACAATTAAATAGTAATGGATTATGAACAATATCTTCCCTGCTAAGGCCTCGTTACCTTTAGACACAGGCGGCCAGCAAGTTTACATGGCAAGAACTTGGAGCAGGGCTGCATTTACATCAGTGGACTGCCAGTTGAGATCCGGTTACAAGCAGAAATGTATCTTATGCATAAATGTACATTAATAAGGATTCAGACTAGAACAATGGAAAACACTCTATTTGAATTGCAGAAATGAAAAGGATGCAAGCTACCAAAAGTCCATTGGACAAACGCTCTGGTGGATTTCTACACTCCATCTTCTTGAAAGACTCACACAAAGTCAGTGCCACAATAAAAAGCAAATGTCATTAACTCATAGGGCAGCACATTTCAGTCCTGAGAACACACTGATACAATGCTGCAGCTGATAAGGGCAACCCCTGACCAAGAACCAGGCTGCTTTCACCAGAGAGGAACAAAGACAGCAGAAGCCTAGCCTGACAACCCAGCCATAATTGGAGGGAAGGGGTGACCAGATATGTGTAGTTCTGCTGCTCTTTAAAAGGCTGTATGCATAGGTGAGAATGTCATCCATGTGTGGATTCACCAAGAGGGTGGTTGGGTGTTGGAAAGGCTGCCTGTGGCACTGGTCATAGCACCAAGCTGCCAGTGTTCTGGAACATTCTGGACAATGCTCTCAGACATATGGCCTGATTTTTGAGTGGTTCTTTTTGGAGCCAGAAGTCAGCCTTGATGATCCTTATGGCTCCCTTCCAACTTGGGGTATTCTACCATTTTATGATTCTATGGATCTCAAGGTATAGTTTTGCAGAGCCATTGAAGAATACTACCATTTGTTTTTTACAGGTATTTGAAGATGTGCAAATCATTTACTCTTTTTACCATAGCAGCTCTCACTTTGAATATCTGCAAGGTGCTTCTTCTAAGTACTGCGAAAAGATTAACAGACACCAAAAAACAAAACTTCACACCACAGCTTGGAGGAAGAGAAGTAAAACTTTTCTGCGTGGTTAGTTATTTTCACTTTGTCTGGGTCTGTCTGCTTAAAACATCAACTCCAAAGCCAAGACAGAATCCCAGGCATACTCCATTTCACTCTAACAAGTATTGAGCACTTCTCTAGCTGTGCTTGATGTCTCAAAGGGATTGGTGCTCTGGCATAGCAGAAAGAACCATTTACTGTGTTGTCCAGCCTAGAAATAGGACAGTTTAAAGCATGCTAGCTTGTGCTTCTTCAAGTTGTCCTGTGTTCACTCAGCAGGTAATTGTTTCTCACTGTCAGCCTCCGTTCAGTAGAGTCGTAGAATCATAGAGTCATCAAGGTTGGAAAAGACCTCCAAAATTATCCAGTCCAACTGCCCACCTACACCAATATTTCCCCACTAAATCATGTCCCTTACTACAGCACCATTATAAAAGCCTGGAGAAAGTGATATATATACTTATATAAAAAAATAAAATACCGTAGAGTATCTATAACACAGCTAGAGTGATATTCTGCCAATATATCAACTTGCACAGGGCAAATAGTTCCTTTAAATAAATAACAGAAAATGTGAAAAATAGCTTCTGATCCCAGATAATAGTGATGCAAATCAACATGTACACTCGAACATTGGGTTCAGACTCTCTGGGATTCACTCGAATGTCAGATTTCTTAGAAAGGATCAAAGATCATGCCTGCTCCTTAGTGTCACTCTTACAATCAAATTTTCAGATTATTCTTATAAAAAACCGAGCTGCTTTGAAAGTCCAGCCCAGGTGCGAATGATAAATTGATTTTAGGTTCTCACCTTTTTTTTTGGAACACGGTGAGAGGGATGAAGATTGTAAGAAGAAGCCAAAGGTCAACTGCAAATTGCTTTTCCATTAAAAAAAATATCTGCTAATAGATGGTGGGGTAAGTACTTTCAGAATTTCCCTCAGACCAACTCCTTTATTTTACCAGCACAGGCAAGTTGTTATACCAGTGAAGTTTCTAAAGCACAATTTAGCTTCTGATCATCATGCACTAAAATTTAGAGCTTGGGAAAGTTCCTATGCTCAGACGTAAAACATTACTCACCTTTCTTCCTTCTCCATGAATTAACACTGCTTGAGTCCACAACTGAATGCTCATCCACCTTTAGTTCCTAAGACCTTGACATAACTTCCTTTCTAGCTGTCAGTTTCCTTTGTCTGCCCTGTAGTGAATGTAGGTAGTACCCTCCTGGTGACTCATTAAAACTTGATGAATAAATAACAAATAGCCAATAAAAATAAAAATTGTTAATGTAATGACAGAGACATTTTGCATAGGAACAGCTGTATTTTTACAATACTCCTACATTCCTTCTTCCATCTCACAGTAAAACATGGATGGAAATTGTTATCTCTAAAAAACTAGGACTTAGAGGGATTGACTAAGAAAAATACATTTCATTTAAATGTCTCTATATTTGTCCTTCTAAGAGCTCACACATCACTTTAAAAGTGTATTTCCAGCCCTTGTAAACTTCTTAACCAAAAAACAAAATCTAAAACCCAACATCCTGATACTGATGTTCATGTTTAATGGATCTATTTACAGCGTTACTCAAGCCTGTCCTTTGCTTTGTTTCAATTCCTTGTTCAAGAAAAATGCAATAAAGTCTAATTCTGCCTTTTAAGAAAACCAAGAGACAATGGAGTAAATTTAAAAAACAGTTTCAATTTAAGGAATATGCCATAAAATCATCAGAAGATCGAGTTATTTGTTTATTTATTATTTATTAAATAAATGAAATCACCTGGAACAAATATCCCCAGCTGTTACAGAGATAAATACAACATCTTTTAAATATAAAGAATAAAGTATTTCAATCTAAAAGAAGAGAGAAAAAAATAGAATGCAATGAAATGTTGTCTTAGTCTGAAAAGCCTTATGTTTCCCATTTGTTTTGTACTTAATTTATTTTTCTCTCTTGCTCTTCTCTCTATGCACTCAGTGCATACTAAACAGTGTAGCATAAACTATATCATGATGAGTTTAAACTTGATGCTGCTTTAGCTACCTGTGGTATTTGGAAACAGAGATTAAATTCAGTTTTAGAAAATACTCTCTCTTTCCATCTTCCACCATTAACATCTGAACTGGCATTTCTGAATTGGCTCTTTACCCCACTTCCCTCTCTATTGATTATTCTAATGTTAAAAGAAAGCTGAAAGATAGTTAGATTTCAAGTCTGGGTGAGTAATCTTAACAACTGTGCAAGTCTGATTCTAGGAAATATTTCATGTCAAAGTTAACTTCATTCATCCAGTAAAACAAACTGCATATTACGACAGTATGGCAGGATGTCTCAGCTTCATAGGGTACAGAAAAGCAAATATTCAGGATATAATTTTATCACCCTTAATTTGAGCTCCCTCATCATATATAAGTGTGGGTCAATATGTTTAAAGTTGACAGAACTGATCCTTCAATATGCAAAAGAAATGAATCAATTTAATAAGATACCAATTAGCTGAAACTCATGGTAATGCACCCATTTACACCAGGAAATGTAAATTTGAAAAAAAGAAAACATCGCCTTGTCAAAACGTAATGTGAAAAGAAAAAAGAGAATTCCAATTTTATCATAAATAAAGTAAAAGTCTTTTTAAGAACAAAAAGAAAAAAAAATAGATTTTTCTATAAAATGTCAGTTAGTAAAGGTCAAAATATTTTCTCCGTAAAATATTACCAGGAATGCTGGGGGTTAGCCTGTCTTCTTTGCACTTACTCCATATGGAAGATAAAGACACAGAAAATTAACATTCTGCCATAGAAAATGCTTATGCAGAAGCGAATGCTTTTATGAGAAACTTTTTGCTGAGTGGGAGGAGTTACTAAATTTACCACGGAGCTGCAATTTCCTCAGGTAATCAATATGTTTAAGGAAGGTGTACATTAACACAAAATTGGAACAAATCAGGTATCCTTCCAGATACACTGATGTAAATGCTTCGGTAGCTGCAGTGCTAAGTCACAAACTGTGAGAAGTTGGAGAAAAATAATTATATTACTGGAGGTTCAAAATTTCTCCCTGCAGCTTATTAATTTCCTCCTCCCGCACAGAACTGTGAGTTCCTCGTACAAGTTGCAAAGCACCAAACACTAAATCCACTTCATAATGCTTTAATTTCCCTGATTATATTCATTTATACCATCACAAATATTGTCTCACATTCCTCAAAGCTTAATTTTTTCGCATGCTCACTGATGGCCATAAAGTTTTCAGTCTTTGAATTCTTCTTTAAAAGTAATTCTTCCTTTCTAGACCATCTACACCTTTCATGTCATTCTCATCTTGTCATTTCTCTCAGGTCTTTCAGTAACAAAAATACATAATTCATCTCTCTAAACTTTAGATATCCAAAAGTTCAGCTGTCTCAACTGGTCACCTGTGAGGCACCCAATGTTTGAAGAAAAAGGCAGATCCAGTGGTGACATACTGGCTCCCAAAACAGGTCAATTAATGTGGTCAATTAACTTTTGGATGTGTAAAGTTTGGAAAGATGGATACTACTCACAAGGCCTATATTTGACCATATCTACCCCTTCGTACCTATTTGTATTCGATATTTGTAATTCAGATCATACAGTGAGGCTATAAACACACTATAAGGAGTGTTAGGTGCCAAAGCATTTACTTCAGTTAGCTGTTTTATGTTTTATGATGCACTTCTTTTGCATAAATGGCTCAACTTTCATTGCCTTGTTTTGCTACAATATCAGATTACAAATTCATGTCTAATTTGCTGTCCTCTCTCTTCCCCAAGGTCTCTTTTAGCTTTACTGCTCTTTCCATCCCACTTAATGTACACTTTTTCTCCTGCATTCTTTATGTCTCATTTCTGCCAGTTGAAACTCTTTTTACAGTATTGGAGTCCTTAGGCCTTTTTCCCTTATGCCTTTACAATATAGTTTAATGGCTTTGAGAACACATTGAAAGTACATATCCAAACTAAACATTATATAGAATGAAGAAATTATGGAGGTATGACAAAATACTCAGATTCTTTTGTTGAAAGGTGAATTTTATCAAGGGGTTTGTGATCAAAAACATTTTTATTGAATTGCATTTAATCACATCTATTGTGGACAAGCAGGGTGGGGCAAAGCGTATCTGAAGAGTTCTAATTTCCATTTATTTTTCAGCAGCAGACTGGTTTATTTGCTGTAATATGCTCAAATTTCTAGTGACAGCTGGAATGTGGGTTTAGACAGCCTTTGCGTTGTAAAGTTCATTCTTGCAACAGGGAATAAAAAAAGTTGTTTTAGCCCAATCTGAAGAAAAAGTTTTAAACTAGAATAGTGAAGAAGATTATTAATTGGATTAATTATCATCATTGTGAAACAACAAAACAATACTTAAATTGATAGTCCTTGCCTGTCATTTCTGAGTCCTTTCCAAAATCAAAGAACAAAATGTTGGAATCATTACCCATTATGTTCACAATTCCATTCAGTTTCATGGGTGAACATTATAACAAACATCTGAAATTCTGGGAGTGATAGAATTTCTCATTGTGGTATTGCCATGCCATTCACAGTACACGACGTACAGAGATGAGATCTGAAAATTATGGCAGAACTTGACGCTGTTGTTGGCAAACTGTGGACCTCTGCTCAACAGATAGCAAACAGTACTTAACACACTATCTGCAGTATTTCACAGAAGGGATTTTTTTTTCCTCTTACCAAATACCCACTGTGATTTCTTTTATATGTGTTGGCTGTTTCAAATATTGAGTTGCAACAGATATTTCTCTATCTCTTTCACATCTACATAATCTCTTCTCATGGAAATTACAAGAAAGTTAGGTCTATAGTCCAGCTGTGAGATCTTACTAGATGCAGAAGGTATTTTTTGTTTGTTTTATGGATTCCAGGTTCAAAGCTCTACTAAAGGCAAGTATCATATAGTCATTTACTATGCATTTTTCCCTTTTCAGTTTGGTCAATAAACTTCATAATTAAGCTGGCCTTCATGAGACCTTTTTTAAGGCTTCTTAGGAGCAAAGACCTACCATTGAGAAATACTGATTGCTTTGCATCCTGTTTCCTCCCCTCAGAATTGGCTCTGGGGTAGGCATAAGAGGAAATCTTCATGTCTCAGAATCAAAGGTAAAGCTCCCACCTCATGTGTCAACCTTCATCCTGTTACTATAATTATATAGTGAGTCAGGGAGTACCAAAACAAAGAGAGATGAGTGTGATCATGAAGCAGAAAGCCCATAAAAAACGGTTACAGAATTACAAAATAAAAGAATGTAGTTTTAACAGTATCAGTAATCTTAAATCTTAAACATGCAAGAAGTCTATCTTATTTAGGACCAAGGAAGGGAAGAAACCTTACAACTCATATAGTTCAGTTTCTCAAATTTCAGGCAACTGTGCAAGAGCTGCCTAGTTTGAAAGGAATTTGAGAACATCTGTAGCGTGCACTAGGAGTTAAAAATTCTTCCCAATATGACATCAGAAAGCCAAGCCTGAAACTTGTGCTAAGTTAAAGCAGAGACTACTTTGACATCCAGTGATAGGACAAGGGGCAATGGATGTGAGCTGGAACATAGGAGCTTCCTATGAGAAAACTTCTAACTATGAGAATACTTATAACTATGAAAACTTATAACTATGAGAAAAAACTTCTTCATAGTAAGTGTAACAAAACACTGGAACAGACCACCCAGAGAGGTTGTGGGGTCTTTTTCTCTGGAGACATTCAAAACCCACCTGGACGCATTCCTGTGAGCCCTAATCCAGGAGTTTCTGCTCCAGCAGGGATATTGGACTACATTATACTTCAAGGTCCCTTCCAATCTTTGACATTCTGTGATTCCATGATTCTGTGCTAGCTACGTGGGGCTTGGATTAGATGATCTCCACAGGTCCCTTCCAATTTCTACAATTGTGTGACACTGTGTGATATTAAATAAAACCACAAAGTCGTAACTAAGACAGGTCCTTATATCACAGGACTGCTGCTAATTGAAATCTGGGAAATAATTGCCTTCTTAGCATATGCCCAGCAACTAGTTTTACTCTAACTATGATTAGTGTATACCTACCTTGTATCTGAGGATGTCCTGCCATTAAAGAAATAGCAGCACCCCATCTATACCCTGCTGAACAGAAATGCAGCAACACAGGTTATGATGATATAATTCTCTGGCAATATATAATCAGAGAGATTGCTTTGGGAATACTGACACATCATATATCAGAAAACTGTCACTGCCAATTTGTGTGCTGGGACAAAATGACTTCCCAGGATCCTATGAAAAATCTCAGTCCATAAAATCTCCTACTTAACTATACAACCCTTTTCCCAAGCATATCGTGTTACTTGTAAAACTGTTTAAATTACTTGATTCCTCCCCTTTTGTCCAGGAGTTCCAGAAGCGTACTTCTTGGACAGATAAGGAGCCATCTTCCAATTTCCTCTCTAAATTTATTCATGGCCAATTTATAATCATTTGATCTTGTGCCAATACCATCCTTTAACTTAAATAATAATTCTTCTTCCTTGATATTTACCTCCACAGTATGTCATTCATTCATTTAATTCATTCAGTTTAAAATAATCTTAATAAATGTGAAAGTATTGTAGCTATAAAATGAAAACGCACTGTGATGACCTTTACCAGAGTCTAGCACTGACCTGATTTTATTAAGTATCAGAAATGTTATAACAGATATTAAAGTGTAGTGACATTCCCACGTTGTGCAAAGCTACCTGGACTTACATATTTTTTTCCTTTTTTTTCCTCCACCCTTTTCTATATAGTTTAGTTTTACAAATGAAGAAGTTTTAAGAGAAAACCCAGGATTTCAGAGAATTATTTACATACCTGTGTGCAAAGAAAACAGAAGGAAAGATGTGTTCAGAAAGGTAGTGACTTATGCAACTGATAGTTACTTCCATAGTCTTTCTTTCATGTAAGTAATTACCACAGTTGCCTTTACAAAACAGTTACTTAAAGGTAAGTCTGAAACCTATTCAGAATAGAAATGAAAGTCTGGACTATTAAATTAGTAAACCTCTCAATATTATTAATGTTTAGTAGGCAAAATACTTAAGAGCATACTACCCACTTTCCCTTTTTTCCTACTTTTTTCCTTTTCTGTTGTTAGTAAGTCTACACTGAAAAACTTTCCATCTTCTATGTGGTGAGCTGAATAATCACTTGTCTGACTAGTGCTTTTTGAAATACCAGTGCTATCAATTTTGCCAATTACAAGGTGTAGGAACAATACCAACAAATCAGTTTAGTGAAAATATATGTTCATTTAAATCCTAAGATCAGAAAACATGGGTTTTCTGAGACAATGAGCTCATGAGAAAGGTTAAGATTTTCTTAAAATTATGACGTCCTTACAGCTATATTTTTGGCCTTGGAGTCAGAACAGATACACGCACTGCTGAGAAATTTTGGTCATGCAACAGCCTTTGGCTGTAGTGTTGTTCCTCGTACTGTGAGTAGAATTGTGTGCATAGTAATACAACAAAGCTAATTCATCAATGACTTTCTAGCACATCATCACCGAATCACAGAATGATGGAGATTGGAAAGGACCTCTGGAGGTCATCTGGTCCATCAAGCAGAGCCAAGGCTGTCCAGGACCATGTCCAAATGGTTTTTGAATATCTCCAAGAATGACAACTCCTCCCCGGGCAACCTGTTCCAGTGCTCAGTCACCCTTACAGTGAAAAAGTGTTTGCTGTTTGTTTCCTGAGGCCATTTATTTATAAAGAGACTGTTTATTTAAAAATAAATTTCCATTTATTTATTTAGATGGAAAAAGAGATGTGATTCAATAAAAATCATTCAATTAATTTCCACAAAAAAAAAAAAAAAAAAAAAAAAACAACTTGTGAATAAATGCAGATACATGCTTAGCTCCCATAACAGAAAGTCATTCTGAAATTTAGGAATGCTGCATTGTGGCTTAATTACTCTTGGCTTCGTCCCCAGCTACAAACTAACAGACTATCAGCTCTCAGCCATGAGATTTGTGAAATGTATTACTGTTGCTGTGTGTAGACATTCATCCATCCACATTTGGTAACGTTCAAAGCACTGCGCAGTGTGTTAGAAATGATCTATATTGACTTCCCCTCATCACTCAAGCCGTGAAGCATTAAAGATTTCCAAGATTTCTTGTGAAATAACATTGTACTTGCAGCTCTACCATCCTAGGGAGGGGGTTGCTCTCATTTTTCTGCATTTACAGTTTTATCATTTCTATACATACAAATATTTCTTTAGTTGTCCTGAGGAATAAATATCTAATGGGTGAAGTATATCATTTAGCTCTCTATCCTAGCAAATCCTGTAGTGTTGAATGCATTTCTGTGAGTTCTGTGTAACATAATGGATAACCCTTACTTAATTATAAAATGGCATTGTGTCTCCCCAGGTTTTCCTTCAAAATTGCTTTTTAGAAATCAGTCTCCTAACAGTAGTATCTGCCTGATGCTTTATAGCTACCTTCTTTTGCAAAAACATCATGCAGTTTAATTTTACAGTTACAAGCAACCGACACTGTACACACTCAAAATCTGATTAATTTCACTCAAAGGCATAACAATGACATCAAAATCCTTAATACATGGCATTAAATGCTATTTTAAAAACATATCAATAAATACATTCAATTTCCTAGAACAAAGAACAAATAACACTTGCTTCACAGATAAATGCTTAAGTAGTAAACCTCTGGAGGTATACTGCAGCCTAAGGTGATTTAAAATTAACACAAAACATTGTTCACTACACTCTGCTACCCGCCTTTCTTATTTTACCTCAAGCACAGTAATTCCTAACTTTTTAAATAATCATGATATCGCCTCTGCAATTCCTTCTCCCTTTACTTCTGACTTCTCAGGGTGAGGATCTTACTTACTTGCTAGTTGGAAAGTGGTGGGTATTTGTCAGCTCATGGCACCAGCCTCGGAGGAACCCTCACCCCCATACTGAGAGCTACCCTTTATGAATATCTCAGGGCACATTTCCAATAAGCATTTGCGTAATTGCTTCAGGAAAGTATATTGTTTGTAATTTTTCAAACAAAATGTCAGCTATCGTCATTCAGAATATTATCAAGCTGTCATGTCTGTAACATGAGAAAAAAAACAACATATTGCCATTCCTTCTTATTTGAGTGAAGTAATAATATTATCATGTTCTTTGAAATTTCCACAGTATTTATGCTCTGTTCTGTTATGATACAGATCAAATATAGTACATAAAATTTAAACACGAGTATATAGTTGAAGGAGCTGATATTACCTTTTATTTAGCAAACTAAACCTTTTTTGTAGTAATAGTTTGACAATTCCCTTCTTCAGATGATGCTCTCACATGGGAAGGAGACTTAAAACCTCATCAAGTTCTGAAAATGCACAACAGAACTATTCTTACTTTTTTTAAGGCAGAAAGAAGAGACCTCATAAAACAAACTGTGCTCTGCAAATGTTTTCAGAGAACAGTAAGGCACTCAGGAATAAAAAGATTTCAACTGTAGATCCTTTCTTTGCCATCAAATCCTGTAGAAGCAAAAACCAACAAAGTAAAAGAGCCCCCCGGCCATTCCTTACCTTGTTATTCTGCTTCTTGCTAGCTTTTTCTTTTGCTAGGTCCCCAGTGTATCTGTTCAACATAACTATTCTATTCATTTACACCCTCTAACAAATTTTTCTAGTACCCAACAGTACATCTACCATAGCAGGTTCCAGCATCATTACACATATTTTTTCTAAATTAATTCCTTTTGATGCGCATGTTCTCACAAGGATTTACTTGTGGAAGCATACAGATCATTTTCCAGTCAATCTTCAGCTTTATCACCTGTGTAGAAAAACTGAAATAATGTTTGTGTTGAAGATTTACAGTTTGGTCTTTAATTGGCTGATTTTCACAAAACAAATCTCTAACAAGAACAATCAGTGGAAGTGCATATGCACCACTTCATAACTTCAGTTTCCTTCTGGACATTCTCACAGGCACCTCACTGGCACCTTGTTGGCAGGGAGTACACACTAATTCTTCTCTTACAGTCCTCTGCATTTTATTGTAATGCTTGTGCTGGGATATTCTGGTTTCTCATATGATTTTTTTTCATATCTTATCTTGTTTGAGATGTTGGACACTAATCATTAGCCATTACCAGTGTATCAACAGAATGGGAAATGTCTGGGGCACTGTCACAGTGCCTTTGGTTGTCCAGGTTTTCTCATAACAAAGTTGATGGGAAATCCAAACAAGAAAATTATGTTTCCTTCTTAGGAAACATAGTCTCAGTTAAAATGGCGGAAGTTAATGCCTTCCAACTACAGTCAACTGCAGTTCTGGCTCTTGAAGGACTAGCAGTTTTAACCCCAAGTGTCTGTTTCTAATCATGCCAGAACTGGCCTCAAGAATATATTGCTGATTCCTTTGCATTTATTCAGCAGCACCTAAGAGATGTTGTCGAACACCAAAAATTGAGCAACATTAGCTGTGCTGTTAGAACAAGGCTGAAAGAATGAAAAAAAGGATAACAGTAAAACTGTTAATAAAGGTTATCATCTTTTTCTCTTTCCTCTTTAGAAGCTTCAGCAGTTTATCACATACGTTTTACCTTTTTACATATTTTAATTCCAGGCTTCTTTATGACATATGCAAGGTAACAAAAATGCTGCTTTGACTTTCTGAGTGGCACTTAAGCAGATTGCTGAAGCTCAATTATGATTCTGACCCTTTTATGAAAAAATGGCATAAACACTGAGGGTTTTTGTTGTTTTGGTGTTTTGTTTTTGTTTTTGTTTTTGTTTTTCAATAGAAATATTAGAACATTTTCTTTTAGCTTTATTTTTAAAATATATCCTATGTTAAATCGTAAGTTTAACCCCAGGCACTGCTGTGGGACTGAATGACTGGAAAGCAGCTCTTTAGAACCTACATTAGGTCTTTTTGGACTGTGTGTTGACCACGGGCCAGCAATGCACTTTTACAGCAAAGAAAGTCAGCCTCGTCCTGGGCTGCATGCACCAGGCAGAGCACAGCAGCAGGGTGAGGGAGGTGGCCCTTCTCTGCTACTCAGCACTGGTGAAGCATGCCTGGTACTGTATCCAGTACTGGGGATCCCAGAAGAAAATATACATGAACATACTGGAAAGCCTCATGGCTTGGAATGACGACTATAGATGACTATAGATGACTATGGAATCAGAACACCTCTCCATGAGGAAAGGCAGACTAGGAGTGTAAGAATGGTGGAGTTAAACTCTTTGCAGTGGTGTTCAGTAGCAAGAAGCAACAGACACAGATTGTAGAAAAATCCATCAGATCATAAGAAAAAGCTTTTTTATGGCAAACGTTGTTGAACACTGGCACTGGCTGCCATAATATGCAGTAGAATCTCTTTCCTGGAGATGCTCAAAAGCCAACTAGAGGTGGTGGTGAGCCACTTCCTCAGGCTGATCCTGCTTTAAGCAAGGGTTTCACCTGGGTGATCAAAAGGTTCCTGCAAATCTCAGACATTCTATGATCTGGTGCTTTATAGTATTCCAAGTATAAACCTGTGAATTCACTGATACCTAATGAAGTCTACATTCAATACAAGGTTGTGGTGTAAGGTATGTAGCAAAACAGAATGTAGTGTGCCATCTTCTTGGGACTGTTGAAACGATTATTGTAAAGACCTTTCCTATTAAATTATGTTCTTTTCTCCAACAACACATTTTTCTAAGCATGAGACAGCATATAGTGCCATGTTTGAATAAATGAAAAAAAAGTACTAAATCTGAATTAAAATCCTCTGGCTTACAACCCCATACGACGATGTGCATTGTGTAATTTCCCATTGAAGAGCATACTGTCTTCTGTTTACTCTGAAACTTATCCACCTAGGTTCTTCTCTACCTTAAAGTGACTCTAGAATTGCCATTATGTACCAAATACCCAAATATAATTTTAACAAAAACTTGCAAATAAGTGCAAGGAGAAGTGCAGGATACAATTGAATATAGTACATAACTCTACTGTAAAATAAAAGGTCTAGTTTAGCAGCCAGGACAAATTCTAGTCTGGATATACTGATGAAACTACAACTGCAATGCGTTATCTAGATAGAAAAAACAACAACAACAACAAAAAAGTGTAGACAGAAAAAAAGAGTCCAGATAGGAAAAAGGATAGCAAACAAGAGTAGAATTTTGCCATGGTGCTTTTCTTAATCTTATTCTTTTTCATAATCCTTCATCTGCATATTCTAGTCTTCTCTGCTTCAGTTGCATAATCTCTGCAGCTGAGTAGGGGGATTCTTAGATATTTTTGGTGTGAAAGAGCACCAGGGAGCAACAAAGCTATATGGACAGTTAAGATATAAGAGAAAACCATGTTGGCTTCCTATGAAAAATAGTTGTTCTATGTATTTTCTCTATAAATGTAAATACAGTGCATCAGTACATATTAAATGATTTCTGTGAGAAGTTTTGTGCCTAATTAAAAAAACAAGTCTAAGAAATAGACATTACGTTGAGTAAATTTCTGTACTTTTGCTTTCATAAGCTAAAATGACTAGTGATTTTCCCCTCCATAATCATCTCCGCATTTTGCCCACCAAACCTAGTTTTACAAATGCATCATTTTAACAACATGTTATTCATGATGGAAATATCTGCTTATGTTATGCCTTGTAGTGGAACATATCATGACATAGCTTTACCTCGGGGCTTTTCATTCTCATTACTTCTACACTTCACCAGTTTTTACATTGTGGATGCCGCCGTGGTTTGAAAGCCTGTCAACAGCAATGGAATATAACAGCACCAGAGGCTGGATGGGCTGCAGCAAGACCTGTATCATGTCCCCAATTAAATGCAGTATCTTGAAACTTTGATTATTTGTGTGTGTGTAAGGTTTCAATAACAAGTAGGATATCCTTTTCTGTATCGCCTCTTGTAGTAAGAGACACTATGATCATTTCTTTACATCTCTATATTAAGATAATATTTCTGCACTGTGAAGGACTGTTAACTACATTACATAATAATCTTTTCCAAAGCACCATTAACATAATTAACAGCCTGTTAATGAAGGCATTAGACCCTTAGCATCAAATAATAAATTCTAAGTCCACAGCTAGTTGGAGACCTTTTCAAGACAAACACTGCTCAGGAATACAACAGCCAGAACTGTGAAAATCTGTTTATTTAGTGGTAGAGAACATACAGTGCCCATTAGAGAAGAACAAACATCTGAACTAAATTGCTCTAAAAATATACTCAAATAAAATTTCACATGATAGAGCTCCATTGATATTGGTTCACTATTCTTTTACAGGCCACTACCTTAAAAGACATCACTTTGCTACAGTAACTATATATTGAGTTATTCCACAACAATTACTTGATATTAAGGTGAACAATCCAGAGAAACTTTAAAAACAGAAAAAAAAGATTTTGCTGGACATAGGAAGTAGGTTAAGCAAAAGCAATCACATCCATCCATCTTGAGATCCCTTCTTTGCAATATATTACTTGCTGATTGCTGGGATCCTACAAGTTTCCCTAACATTCTCACAGTGAGTGCAATAGCCAGAGGCTGTAATTCTCATGCTGGCTTTGCCACGCAAGTCTTCAGATTATGAATTTTAATTTCCTCCTCCCCTCATTTTAAATCACTGCCACACTGCCATAACACAAAGGCATTAAGGGAACATAGCTCAAGACTCTTTTTCACATGCACTAGTGCCTTTTCTTATTTGTCTGGGGAACAAACTGCTGTTAGGCCAAATTAACTCACATCGTATGACATACCTCACTCAGCCTCTGCCACAGGAACTATCTCAACAGAAGCTGCTGTGGCCTACTTCAAAAATCATTACAGGAAGCAGGCAGCATAATGTCACCATGATGGGAACATTAATAATCTCTCGACTACTCAAGCCATTTTAGAAAGTCTGAGGGCTAGGTAGCCACCATAATTATTGCCACTATGTTGTCACAATGAGCTAGAGCAAGAGAAACAATCAATATATCTCTGTAAACTTGAGATGAAGAACTGTACTCTTCTACCTGAACTTTCCAGTAGACTCAGATCTTAACACTTCTCCTGAAAGATAAGTTTAAGAACTTGTGTGGATCAAAAAATACACCGTTTGCCCTTAATCATCCTTTATTTTCCCAGCCATTAAAGCAATCAATTCCTGTGTCAATCCAAAAGTGTGCTGTTTTACATGGAAACTTTTTCTGTTCTTCTCCTAAACTGTCATGTTTCTCTGTTGTATGTCTTTCATTTCTCTCATCTGGTTAAGCAGTAAGCCAGCAAGAAAAATCACTAGATTTGTGGAAATCTGTCTGTAGGGTTGTTGTTGGTTTGCAGTCAATCATTGTATGAGCAGCTGAAGGACAATTGCAGAGAAAAGCACAAAGATAGAAAAATAGAAAACGTTTCTTTGCTTTTTTAGCTGCTGCATTTCTTACACAGGCACATACTGGGTAACTGAAAACTGTCATTTTGCTAAAAGCATCAAAAGGAAGAAGAGGATCTTTTGCTTCTAATGTCTGTCCAGGACCCTTGCCCATGCCCTGCACTCACTCATCCACCCTTCCTCCAGAAGCTTTCACCCTTTCTTCATTGCTTGACACGGAACAAAGCTTAGCTTAAAGCCTGCAAGTGCTTCCTGAAGACTCGTTGCTGTAGCTGTCACAGTCTCTGCAGGTGTGACAGCACCTAGCATAGCTGAGCAAACCCCTGATCACAGCCCCCAGCACCACCATGACAGCAGACTTAATACAGCCATGAACTAAGAGCGTCAACCCGGGAAGCACAGACAGAATAGACAACACTGTAATTTACCTCAGATTTGTTCTCCAGTGTTACAAAACCACAGGAGAGTTAAAGATGAGCAGAAAACACGCTGTTCTGAGCCGTCACAGTTCAGGGGGAGCCAGAACACAGCAAGGTTCCCAGCACACTGCAGAGCAAGCAGCACTGCACTTTAATGGGTGCATGGATTTGCTGACATGTTGAAGGAAATCTTGCAGATCCTGGCTGTACAGGCTCGCTGAAAGCTGCAAGCTCATATAAACCTGCATCTGTGTGAGTTAAGCCTCCACGGTCTCCCTGCTCTTAAAAAGCAGGAAGGTATTTTAACACTTAAAAGGATTCGAAGAAGTAAAACGGTTCTCTCTTGGTTCCACATTTTCTTTCTCTGAAAATCCCAAACATTTGCTACAACTTCAGAAATCCTTTAGGAGAGGAATGGAGGATGGGTAGGCACAAAATGCATAAGATCAGATGATTTTTCCACTCACACATTCTGACACTGGGTACTGGAGCCCAGAGAGGATGAACCCTCTCAAGTTTGCTCGTATGAACTCTACCCTGCTCATCGTAAGACACAATAATGAGAGGATGTGAGCACAATTCCCAAGACACAAGGCTATGGAGCAGAAAAGCCTTATGAAGAAAGGAAAACTGAGGATGAAATTTATGTTCTGTGTTTTGTTGTTGCTTATTTTGAAAATCTTTTTCCATCTTCCTTAAATGCAGTTGTAGGTGTTGCAATTAATGTGTGATCCTTTTCGTCTCTCTGAATAAGAGCCAAACAGATTATTTAACCTATATTCTTAGCACAGCTTAATGAAAACACAGTTCTTCAATATCTGTATTGTAAGTAAAATTGTAAGTAAAAGCACTCAATTTTTAAAAAAATTCTTCACAAATATTATTGTGTCATCCAAGCCAACCTATCTTCCCTGAAGACAAATAATTTGATCTAATAGGGAAAAGAATTTGAACATAAACCAGAGTTCATACACACAGGAGAAATCACTAAGGAAACCAAATTTGTGATCACTGTATTGTGAATGAATAGCATTTTGATACATGCTATGGAGTGAGATAAGTATATCAGCTGGCTTGTTAGTGCTTATTGCAAAGGTAATTGCAGAGTATGTTTAAAAAAAAGTCCTTCTAAAAATGATTTGCCATTAACATTCAGCAAATCTGCCTGTTCAAGCAGCATTAAAATATTCTCACACATCTTGACCTATTGTCATCTTTCAAAGTGATCTATAAATCGTTATTTCTCCATCAAGATACTGTGGTCAGACTGATGTTATCGATGGCTGAAATCAGGGTCAGGACCAGAGCAGAAGGCACTTGCTGAAAACAACTCCCAGCTGAACAGGGTAATACACAAAGACAGTGAGAGGCTTTAATGAACAAAATCGACACACTGAGCTGCACTGCAAGAGGCAGCAAGTCATGTAGGGTCTTATCTATGAAGAGGAGATGCCAATTGGGCCAAAGAACAGAATTTTCAGGCAGGCCATCTATTTGTGTAACAATGGCCATGACTTTGCTCCCACAAGACTGGACTGATATCTGGAGCAGGATGACTAATTTCTCACCCTTGGGCACCACACAGTTCCCCAGAAGCAGTGTATTTCATGACCCTGCATCATTCTCCTTGCAGCAGGAGAGCAGATGTGACACTGCCACTGTTACAGAATCCCAGGCATTGTCCCTTGTGAGAAGCAGTCAGGGGGTGATCCCTCACCTTGTCCCACACAGATCTCAGAGCAGCAGCACTGATTTGCGACCACAGCTCAGACATATGCTGCTCTGGCATCACCATGTGCCACCCCAAACTCTCCAGGAAGCCATAGAAAAAGGGGTTCACTATACCTCTAAGAGTTTTTGCCATTATGTGAAAATTCATCTCCAACAAAATTGAACTATATATATATATATATATACATATGTACACTGTCTTCTTTATACTGGTACCATTCAATTATCAGAAGGCAAGTTGTAGAACTCAATTTTCAAATGCTTTAATGTGGCATGACTGCAGAGAACTTGGGCTTTTGAAAATTTGGGTGCGCACACGGCAGACAACATACCAATGGTGTTTGCCACAGGGAAATTTGTACCAATACCACTTAAACAGAAAACTCATTTGTGTGGAGACAGTGCGAGGGCACTGTTAGAAGAAGCCGGAGGCTCTGACAGACTGGTAAGTGTGGCTAAAGGCATTATCACCCCATCTGTCCCCTCTTCCCTCCAAAGTCAGTGCCTCCATAGAAGGGCCATCGCAGGCAAACCTACCTGCTGTTCGCTGAAATGGCAGCTGCAGCTCATCAATGCTGCAAGCTGTGAAGCCACCCGACTGCCACAGTTACAGAGCAAGGCATGGCGGCTTCTGCCATCCTGCTCCAGGGCAGCAAGGGGCAGCTGAGTGTGGTCACACCTTGGATCATGGCTGCTGTGTCTGACAGAGCCCATCTGCCAGCAGGGCCCAAGGTGAGAAACTGAGATGGACTGCAAAGGAGCTGTGGTTGAATTAAGGGGAGATGTAAAGTCAGGCTTTCCCAGTAAAAATTACATAATTAACTCAGTTACTGTGCTTGATGTTTGTGTACTGTATCTGCAGCGGTTCATTCAATTAAAACTAAATAATCGAAAATATATCTCAGCTGGAGCACTGCCTGGATAAGTGCCCAAGCAGGAAGTAGAGCTGTATTGTCTGAACGATTTATGTTTATGAGCAATTCATGAAACAGATTTCTGTTGATTCTGCACTTTTCACTGATAATTGTAGAACATTTTGGGGGTGAGAAGCTGCCACTCTAATTGAAATAAATTCTTCACTGCAAACAAACAGGAGGTAAAAATAGCCCTGTATCTTATAAAATTTTTAAGGAGATAAGAGTGTTTAAAAATTCATTGTCTATTTCTCAACTATTCTGAAGTTTCTGTACACTTTTTATGTGCTATAGGTAAGATTTAAAAGATACAAATATTAAATCTAGACGTACTTTGAAGTTTCTATCCATACCAGAATGGACTAAAAAGAGGCCCTTGCTTCGCACGAGGCTTTGTCTGTCAGCACACAGTTTTAAGCAGTAGTGGTCAATGTAACATGGAGCCTAGCATACGCTTTCCTTTTTGTACAGGAGTATTACATGAACCTTGGCAACTCATCTAACCTCACTGTTTTAATTAGGGGAAAAATAATAGTAACAATAATTACATGGTCCTTACCTATGGGAGATACAAAAAAAAGAAGAAAATACAGGAAATGTTCACATTTTTGCATAGTGACATCTATAGTAGTCAACAAGTCCAAGACGTAAGCTAAGTGTTGACCCTCAGCTCCCTGTTCATTTAAGCTGGTAGTGCAGTGCTCAACACTGGTTTTGGCTATAGTCCTTCAGTCTATGCCTATGAGGATAATAGATCAGAGACCTTTCTGTGCTAGTGACCTGGATGTGGCAGTCCTGTTTCAACAGGAGCAGGATTGCTTTTGGCTATGCACACACCATGCAGTGCCAACTGGCTTCAAGAGTAGAGACCTGCCCCAGTTGGCTTCTAGAGGGGAGACCTGCCCCTGCCTTCTTTATTTACTTTATAGACACAGCCTGTAGAAATCTCTGATAAAGGGACAGCTTCTGGATAAAGACAACATAGAATTGGACTAATGGTAAGAGTCAAATACAGAATCTTAGAATCACCAACACTGGGAAAGACCTACAAGATCATCCAGTACAACCATCCACTCATCACAAATAGTTCTCACGCATGTATTATTCTGTGTCAATCTGACCTGCAAATAGATCCATGCAGACAGGCTGAAGTCTTCAGGATATGGGCAATGCTGGCTGAGTACAGAAGAGTCTCTGCAGGATCTGATTATGTTGATAGATAATTTTAGAATTATTTTCTGTAAAGTCTGCACCAGGGGTGGTTAACCCCAACCTCAACTGAATGATCTCCATCTCTGTAGCAATGCTGTGAAGACCTCTCCTCTATGTTTGAGTCAGGCCGTCCTGACTACCAAGAGATTCTGTACAACCATGCCGAGGTGGGAAACCACTTTTCTAGCAAACACCTACAGAACAGGCTGTTGGAAGAACATTTGTTGAGAGATAGTCATGCAACAAAGCACTCACTAAAGAGAGGGAAAGTAAAACTGATTTAAGAAATCCCAGATGGAAAAATTTGTCTTACTTAAATCAAAACACTTTTAGAGGAATTTTTCCATCTGTAGATTTTGCAAAAATAGTCTATTCTTTTCTTTTTGATAGAGCTAAAACATTTCATTTTGAGAAATCCAGGACATTCTCTTTCACTGCTAGTTGTAAAGTATTTTATTGCAGAGCCTCTTAGAACTGGCACGCTGGGGGTCACTACAAGCCAGAGACTGATTGTCTTTTCAATGATGAATGGTGAAAGATGTCTCTGACCATGGCAGAAGTGTGGAACTAAGTGATCTTCAACGGCCCTCTCCAATCCAGACCATTCTATGATTCTATGATTCCTCTACGACTCAGGTAGAATCAAATACAGCATTTCTGGCAGAGCTTTGTCTAATCCATCAAAAGACTTCTATTTTTCAAGAGTCTTATCCTGCTTACTAGTTAAAATGTTATTCTCAATATCTGACACAAATTTATCTCATTGTTTTGAAAATACAGAAAATGTCATAGGCCCCTGCCCTTCACCTGAATATGTATAGGTCTATTGCATGCAGATAGTTGACAAATTACATCAAATTAAAGTGTTTTGTCCTTACTGAAACAATGCTTCCATATGTTATAAAAACTAGTATTGTCATTTTGCTATTCCCTAACCATTTTTTTTCAGATTGTTTTTCACAAGCAAGATTACAGTGAGATGTTCCTTTCAGTTAGACACTAACTGATAATCAGAATTTCCTGCAGAATGGCCATCCTCACTTCCACTCTATGTTGTCTATTTATAATTTAATATACAGAGCTACTACACCTAAGTGCATGTCTGCAAGTGTGACCAAAGGCTGTACGGTGCTTCTTCAACTATGTTTCTGAGCTTAAAGTAGCCTTGGGTGCACACTCAAACACAGCACAGACTGAGCAGGGAAATGAGATCAGGAGGGACCAGAAGAAAAGAATGTTACAGAAAACTGCTGAAATATTCTTTAAATCATGAAGACCTTACTAAAATAGGGGCAGTAGGAACAATAGGAAATGCTACAAATAGACTTCAGTCTTGACATGGGGACATTTGCTATTTACATGCTTGCAATATAAGACATGGCTGCCTTTTCCTTTTTGAGTATCCTCTGGGAGCATTAAATTTCCTATATTAATGAAAATCAAGTGTTAAGTTAAATGACATCATAAATTCCAGACATTGGTTTTTATGTTAGGACTCATCTTTATGCAAAGCATAATGTATCATCCTAAATGTCACTCATTCAGTAATACTGTTCTAATGCTGTTCCTTGGTAATGGCCAGGAAGAAGTTGTCCAGGGCATCCATCAACTATGTTACCATGTCATTTTTTGTTTAGTATGAAACTTGACTGTGAGAGAGATCTTGGATATTAGTTGAGATAAAAACTGGGAAGCAATTGCTACCAGAGCTCATTTAGTTGTATGTACTTCATTCCTCTGCTCCTCTGTGTGCTTAGACTCAGTTCACCTCCAGCAATCAAGGCAAATGGGGAGCTTTGGGGCCAAAATATTGGTGGTATTTTTTTATAACTGGCATCTCTAAACAAGGCTGAGGCAGCATGGGGTCCATTTCCACTAGCTCCCACAGCTGCTTGATGGAACACTGCATAAAGAGCTCACAATCTGGGTTTGCAATGAGGGAGATCCATGAGTGTTCAAGAGGAGCAACACCTCTTCTCCAGCTACACCCCAACTCAGCCTGGGCAGGGACTGGACAGATTCTGAGAGAAGAGTGCCATCTATTGAAGCACAGCTTCTCACTGCCCTCCCTAGCACAGCACTCAGCTTGGCAGAGCCACTTGCTCCTGCATACAGCTCCAGACAGCAATGCCCAACATGGGAGGTGGCCTTTCCTGCTTGCCATAAATACAGTGCAAGGAGCAAATCTATAGAAATTCAACTGAAGTACACGAACAGAAATCAAATCCCCTACTACTTTCTATTTAATAAAACAATTCCTTTTTTATATAGCAAGAAAAATAACAGGTAAACATACCTGAAGCAGTTGGTTTATTCTGGAGGTGATAAACTCAAAGATGTAAATATTCACATCTCTCAGCACACTACAAAGAAATCATCCTTCTTCATAAGAAACAAGGAATTGATCTATCCTCCTCTACAACTAGAAAGTACTACATCTGCTGAGCAACGTCCCCATTCATCAGAACAGTAATCTGCTGCTACATTATCAGGGCCACAAGAGTGCTACGGTATTTTTTCATTTCATTATAATAAATTAGCTGCTTGGCTATTAACATGCTTCATGTTTAAGGGGGATAGTCACTAGTCCTGAGGAACTGGAGCTGGTCTGTTATGTAAACTGTCCCAGAGTTCATTTAATTACTGCAGTGCCCAAGTGTTTAAATGAAACTTCCTCCTTCAGATATGCCCCATCAACACCGAGTGGAATCAATAAGGCTCATTTGAAGCAATTTACCCACCGTCGTCTGTATCCCAGGCAGCACTTGCATTCATCTGGGTATCATATGTCCCTGAAGTATTTGCCTGTCGAACTTTCTCATTCCCTGCTCATATAGATGAATGAACTCTGTCAAGACAATTTCAAACTGGTTTATCTTTGTGGAAATTTCAGAGCTGGGGGCAGGGGGTGGGAGCAATTATCCAGGTCCGTGAGGGCTGTATAACAAGGACAGCATCCTTTCTGATTGTCACAGATGTACCTTAGATGTTACATCAGCCTTCATCCGTATCACTTCTAAATAGGATAGAATGGCAGTTTACTACATCATGCCTGTGTGGTCCTTTGCTCAGCCAAGGCAGTAATGTCCTTGAAGTCTTTCAGCAACGTGAATTATGTACAAAAGAACTGTATCCCTTGTTGCCTCACTGCCTCAAATAGCAATAAGAAATTTGGGAAATATAGTTGTACGTTGTCTGGATATAGGTTTGTGTTTGTTCAGCTGCTTCAGTTCCTTTCTTTGTTCAGCAATTAAAAAATACGTAGATCAAACAGTTGAAATCATCTTTATCATTGGCTTTGATCTGAAAGAAGTGGGCAGTGGATAATAAAAGAGGCAAACTGGAGTTTCTTAGCAGTCTGCTTGACTCACAGAGATCAGAGTGAAGGAGACATCTGTTCCCAAGTGACTATTTAAGAATTAACCTTTAAAGAGGACATTTGCTAGATTGAAAAGAAATGAGAATTCATTACACACAAAGATGTAGCCCAGACTTGTTCCTATTCTCCTGGCAAGGCATTGCTCCCTTAAAGAGGCTTCCTTTGACTTTCAGATGATTAGCATTCAGTAATACCAATGCATTCAAACATACATTTACTAACAAGAGTTGTCTCCTGTCTCCAGTACAGGCATTGCTGGCTGTCCTACAGGCTTAATGCAATCCCAGCTAAGTGAAACGCTCATCTGAATTTCAACAGCCTGTGGACACATCAAGGAAAGGGTAATTCCAGGTTTTCAGGAATTTCTGGACAAGAAGCATGATACAGCTGTATAATTATAATAAAGCATTATGTAAAATATGAGGCTAGCAGAGTATTATAAATGATGCCTGCAATTCAGACTGATGCATTCATTTCATGTACAGTTTGATTTGCCAAGACTTGCAACAATAAGATGGAGATGAACAAACAAGAAAATAGCTGTTCCTTTCTGTAGAAAGAAAATGAGGATAGAAGAATTGTTTCAGTACCACAGAGACACTGCCAGCAGGATCTCTCCCCACTGCATGAATGTATGCACCATAGTTACAGTGAGGCATTTTGTTGGCTTGTTTCATCTGTAGAATTCAGTGGGACGCTTCTGGCTATACTGTTGTGTTCATGTCTTCTGCTGACAAGAAAGGTCTTTTAGAAAGATTCCCCAAATTCACCTGGAATACAATACTGCCTTTATATTTCAAGCAAACACCAGAACCAGTTACAGTAATCTGATTTTTCTGTTAAGTTTAAAATGAGAAAATCTGCAATTTTATTTTGGATTGTTTTCATTTCTTTAATTTTTATTTTACTGGACAAGCACAGTTTTTCTTCTTAGACTCCTTCACAAACGCAAGTATCTAAAGAGTTGAATATTATTTTTTATCAGAATGCACTCGGTAGTAGACTCCAGTCTTGCCAAGATTACCAGTACAAAAATATGTGTCTAGGGGTAACAGCGTAGAAAATGGGAATCTGAGAGTAGGATTTGCTGTACCGCCTGTTCCTTTATACTGAACTGGCTCTTTTTGAACTAGGTCTATACATGCCTTTTGAGGACACTGAGTTCCTAGCAGTTTTATGAAGAAGAGCAGCACACTTAGATTATAAGATTCTCCTTACACTGAAATATCAAGACAATTTCTAGACAAAAATCTGGATCCCACAAAGTTGGTGAAGTGATAACTCCGATCTCAGAGGTATGAAGCCCAAAATTTTTCACTTGACAGCTATGTGCAAGGTAGACAAAGAAACCTAATCACTTTCTTAGTGTCACCAGAATTGTTTACCACATTATTTTCATACTCATGAAATCACTTAAGAAACTTTCCTGAGATTGAGATTCACTTTGATAACAACAGTCACAAAGCACCTACTGTTTAACAGTCCCTATACACAGTGAGGTGAACTGAGAACACTATGCAGGTTTCATTTTAAATGTGACTGATTTTCATTTCTGGTTCTTCCTTTCATTTTTCTGGTCTTTTATATAAGATAATTTTTGTTTTTTCCTGTGCTAGTGCCCTGATTTTTAATTTCATTAATTCTTATTAAGGTGTGCGTGAGTTGATACAGTCACCTGATAAGGTCTTACATTTGCAAATAAATATTTATGGACTTAAAAAATTAAATAATTCAAATGTAGTTCAATAAATTGTGAAAAGACATACTATTCTACACACTGCATTGTGCACATCTTAAAAAAAAACAAATCTTTTCAACTGGTGATACGAGCTTGATAGTGTATAACACTTCCACTGGAACCATCACAGTTTAATTACATGGTACTGTATGTATTCCAAGTATTTCTAAAACAGGCAGAATTTGCAATAAAAAATCCATATCAAAACAGCTATGTGACCTGTGCAATAGCCTGTTTTCAGAGCTATATAGTAATTGCATCCAGAGAGCATCAAAATGTGTTAAAAAATAAAAATCATTAATAAAAAAATAGAAACACTCTTTGTGCACACTGCACTGAAAGAAAAGGACACACGCATGGCCAAAAATCATTGCCAACAGTCCTCATTACAGGACCTGGTTGCTGCAAACTGCCTTGCACCAAGTCCCCTAAGAAGATCATTCCATTTTCACAAGGCAAGAGGATTTTTAATCAGCATGTGGATCTTAAAACCAGGTTCATTTTCAGAAAAACAAAAACAAAAACAACAGGTACTGTCTAGGACATATCTTGTCTTCAGAGCACATACTTTATAGTGATATCAATTCATATCTAAACTAAATGAATTTGGGAAATATTCCAAGTAAAGAATACTTTTTGAATTGGAGAACCCAATAAAACTGTGACTACAAAAAGCTTGAAATTTATGCATACTGCCCATGCCCTTCAAAAGACATAACCACCAGCATTTTTTAAACCAAGTCATCTGTCTGACTTCAAGCTTAAAAGTATCCTTTTCACAAGAGATCAATTTTACCAACATCAGTATAGAAGCTGAGAATAGGCAGAATTATCTAGTGCCTCTGGAAAATGCCCATTACATGCCTTCTAAAAATTAATTCAATTTAAAAAATCTTCATTAATCAAAGCTATAGAGGAAGTTTGTGCAGGGTGACTCACACCTTCCTCAGCACTGTGCTGGCACAAAACAGAAATGGTGAAGGCAACACCACCCCTCTCCCAGTGCAATGCACTCATCTGGCAGCTGCAATGGACTCTGACCACTCTGAATTATGGAAAGGGAACAGGCAGTGTGTGCCAGCCCTTGGCCCTTGCTCCTTTGTACAATCCAGAAAGTGACAATAAAAGTACTGCAGCAAGAGACAGTTATGATTTTCTACAAGGCACAGATCCTGCTTCCTCTCTCTCCCATTATACAGCACATATTTGCCCTGGCAGAAGCTGACTGCCTGATACTGTCACTCCATTTTGATGCAGCTTCTAAAAGGCGTGCATTAGGCTTGTATCTATAATAGATTTTTAAAAAGAGAACTTCATAGTCAGATGATCACAGTGCTCAGTTATATAACTGTATAAAAGTACCCAGTGCTCCAAGAAATAACATTTTCCAGCATTAAATTGGAGTTGCTGAGATCCTGAAATTTCTCACTTGTTGTAATAAGAGTAATGTTCTGTTTATTGCAAAAATGATACTTCTACCAAATCTTTCGATCGACTATGGAGTGAATGAATTGGCAAAATACTTCTACATCATTATGTAGTTGGCTGACTTTAACCACAGTTAAATTTTACAGTAGTGCCTATTTCACACCCTCCATTATTTCACCATTCATATTATCATATCTATCAGTTTTGAACTAGAAAAGGCACAAAGAATTTTAAAAGTTCATGTTCATTTATCATTCTGAACCTCAACATCTGTAGTGATGACAAGTCTGAAGAACTAGACAGGGCACCTAAGAAAGAAATCATTACAGTTATGACTGATGAAAGAGGAATTACCTCTTAAATCTCCCCATGGCAGGCTACTGATCTTCAATGGTTTGCTATCCTCGCTGCACCAAAGGCTGTTTTCCACCCACCAGTCCACAGGAGAAAATATGTGTCCATGGTCCGGCACTGGTCTAAGATCAGGTATGCATTTGTTCAACAGGTCCCAACAAACTTGCATACAGTGTTCTTTCTTTTCCTGTGTGAGCATTCATGGGACCCACTTGGCAAATCTTAGCAATATTCCAACATTGCCACCACTGTTTCCAACTCACTGAAGCTGATATTCAGATCTCTACACAGCTCCTTGGTCATAATCCGCCAATTTGCACAGATGAGCTGATTGAGATGCTCTTCATTTCCTGGTGTGACAGCTGTGCGTGGCCATCTGGAATATGGCGTGCCTTTCCTATCACTGTTGTTACTGTGTTGAAACGCACCACCCACCATCTCCCTGTGCTCACATTCACTGTTTGCACTCCATAAATGTTCAGCAAGCATCAGTGAGTGTCATGGGCACCACGGTGCCACTTTTTTCTGCATGGAGGAATTCAGTGACACACCTTTGCTTTATACGTACTTTCATGTCAGACACCATCTTGTCAGACTGCCCCTCTGCTGCCATTTGTCACATGGCAATGAAATGTAACAGAGTATTGATGAGAAGGTTCAACCTCTACTGTCATACCATCAAAATCCACCTCTGATGTCGTGGGCTAACATAATAAAACAGGAGGCATTACTTTTGGAGCAGCCCTCATACCTGGACAAGAAGCACATTTTTCCTTGTCAGCTATGGTTAAGCAGCTAGCTTGACAAAAGGGTAGAGCAGAAGTTGAAGCCTGTGGGTTAAGGTTTGCTGAGATTTGTTTGGTGTCCAGTGACATATTTGCAGCGTTCAATAAACATTTAGATGTTGTACTGAGGGAAATGGTTTAGTGGGAAATATTGGTGATAGGTGGACAGTTGGACTGGATGATTAATATTAGAGGTGTTTTCTAATCTTGGTGACTTTATGATTCTACGATTCTATGCAGTGCAGTTCACACTGGTCTCAAGGTCTACTTCCTAGGAATACCTTGCAGGAAAAGGATTTTGGATGAACTTATCACAAATCATAAAACATACAAAAATAGGTGAAGGATTTTTTTTTTTTTTTTCTTCTGGACTACTGAATTTCCTTAAATGCAGCTTTGTGGTCAGCTGCATTTCTACAAATAACATGTGAAAGTATTTGATATTGTCACACACCAGTGACTGTAGGAGAAAATGTTGAAGTTTTTCCCCCAAACCAGTATGCGGGTCAGGTTTCACCTTACTTATCTTTAGCCATCTCAGATTTAGTTTACTTTAAAGTAAACTACTTTACTTTACCTTACTTTACTTTACTTTTACTTTAAAGTATAAATTCATGATACAAACAATAAAATAAAGAACCTCCAGACATATATTTTCCAATCCTAAAATAGTTGGAAAAGGTGAAGAGAGTAGAGTGAGGGGATATTCCCTATTAGGAACAGACACAGAACGTACGAGGACTTATATTCTGTTTTATTGTTTTCATAAGGTACAAATCTTAACCACAAGAACTATTAAATTAGGCTAGCTGGAAACATTCCCACTTAATTTTAATATGGATTTCCCAAGAGGAAATGTTTCACTACCACTTAAGAATTTGGAAAAATTATTGCTTGGGGAGAAACATTAGGAGGATAAAATAGGATTTTGAGATGCATTTCAAGAATACAATTGTTAAGTTCTAGGAGAAAAAGCTTCACTGCACACACAAAGAGATGCATAGAGGCTCACAGGTAGGCAGGAGAGCCCAGTTAACAAATAGTAGCCTGTCCCAGCTCCTTGCAGGTCCATCCCAGCCATCAGCCCACTGAAAAGGCCCAGCTCCACACCCACTAAGGGGTTCAAAGCAGGTAGGAGAATTCCAATAACCCAGTTAGAGAAACAGTCCTTGCCAAGCTCCTCCCAGAACTCTCCCAGAAGAACCTCAGCATGAGGGACTCAAGAACACCCATCACCATGAGACGGTGGGAGATGCCCTCCAGGTCACATTTTGTACTGAGAGATGTTAAAGAAACTCAGAGGTTGGAAAGGACCTTAAGGAATTACTGAGTCCAACCCCCCTGCTAAAGCAGCTACCCTACAATAAGTTGCACAGGTAGGCATCCAGATGGCTCTTGAATATCTTCACAGAAGGAGACTCCAGAAGCCTATGGACAGCCTGTTCCTTTGCTCCATCACCCTTACCATAAAGTTCCTTTGCATATTTGCAGGAAACTTCCTGTGTTCAAGTTCTAGGCCATTGCTCCTTGTCCTATGGCTGTGCACCAGCCAGAACAGCTTGGCTTCCAGCACCCTTAAGATATTTATAAACATTAATCAGGTCCACCCTCAGTCTTCTTTTCTCCAGGCTGGACAGACCCAGGTTATTCAGCCTTTCCTTGTAAGGAAGGTGCTCCAGCCCTTTATCATCCTTGTGGGAGAAAAACACCTCCCTCTACCTGCTGGCCATATTCTTTTTAAAGTACCCCAGTGTGCTGTGGGACGCACTGTGGGATGCAGGGTAAGAGATGAAAGAAACCAGGGAGACTGAGATACAGAGGCAGCTAGTGGGCAAACTGTATGAACCAAGCTGTTTGAGAGAGCCATACTGTACATCTATTTCTGCCAACAGAAGAATCTATTTCTCAGCCAAAGAGAGCAGGATGAGGCCACTGGTGCTGCCAGCACCAGTGAGAGAACTCTCCATGTCTGTGTTGATCTTTGTAGCCCTCTTCATATGTTTGTACGTGGCGCAGACATGTTTCTGCATGTGCCTCAGGAATATCGGCTCAGCCTCACTGCTGGCTGAATCAGGAGGAACACAGCTGAGGCAGCGTTGGCTCCATTGGTCTACTGGAATTTGCAACCTTTAACATACATGCTTTGACTTTCTCTTTCAAAACTCGTATACATTTCCAGGGACAATGAAAAGAAAGTAAAGGAAGCAGAACAGTCTCAACTTTATTAAAGCAGTATTTCATCTGAGTAAATCACATTGTTTTAAATTGTTGAGTGTTTTCATGTTTTGAAGCAGAAAGAAAAATGAGAACAGGCACGGTATTTATTATTATACAAAAGATCTACCTGTACTTACTGCCTATAGAAAAAAGCATCCTGATAAAATGACAGATTCTAAAATTATTTGCATCAAGAGTAGAAAGCATATGAATACCTTTCTGAAACTACAAGTTTGGGGACTAATTCAGAAATCGCACAAGGGAAATTTTATGGCCCCAGTAATGCAGTAGGACAGGTTAAATGATCATGATGTTCCCTTCTGGCCTTAAAATTTATTAACTTCCTCCCATTTTTCCTGTTGATAGGCTCAGCGATACTTTCTAACTACACAGCTCTCTGTGGATATTATACGGTAGCTGCATATAATTACTTCCATCTTAGAGCAGGAAAACTTGAGATTCTGAGGAGTTAAGTGACACAATCATCATGCAAGAATGCACTAGAACCCACATTAGACCTTAGATTTATTGAGTAGCCATCCTACATACAGTCCATCAGCCTCCCAATCTCTGACAAGTTAGTTAAGCCCAGCGTTCCTTTTTCTCCCCTTCCATAAAATAAGGGCAATCATATATTCTTATTTCTATTTACCTATAAAATGCTGCCAAAGGTGATTTCAGCTTATGTGGAACTCCTTTAGCTATTTCTAAGCAAGTTACCGTGGGCAACATTAGCCGTGCAGCTACAGTAACACAGAGCTGATGACAAAATAATCAACTTAGTATTTAAAAAACACATTTTGCATTCTCTGCTGCCGTAGCTGGTAGTGTGGCACGAAACCTGTACTAAATACCTGTACCACAGTGGCTATTTTAAAGCTAGCATGAGCATTCTGAGTTGATTCAAGCTAGGACTGTGCACTGTGAGAGTGTTTAGGTACCCCAAGTGCAGTTGTGAAGATCCAATGCAGCTTTATTTTTATTTCATGAGCACCTGACATCTGTGCTCAGAAACCCATGGATTTTTCAGGAAGAGCTAACCTCTCTCACCAAGCATATGCACCAAGCTTATCTCTGATTGTCATTCTGGGTTAAAGTATTTACATTTTAAATGTTGCATACTCATACAACATTTAATATGCATAACAAATAATTATGAGAAACACTCTGATAAATAGTAGAGAGCAAAAACTCCTTAGAATTTGCAGATTTAAAGTGAATATGATTTTAATACTTAATTAAGTTGTTAAAAATTGAACAACACTTTTACAGCACATTTAAAAATATATTTTATGTGAAAATGCTCAGAAGCAACTTAAAAATGAACACGGAATGGAAACACCCTGCACTGGCTCAGATTTTTCTTCCCCACATCAGCTCAGCCCTTTTCTCCATTTTACTCAGCACCCACAGAAGTTTTAGGGAAAGACAATAGGACACAGAACTGGTAGTACTGTGCAGGTGACAAGGAGTATCATGAGCAGTTCCTTCCATCAGCTCTGCGAGCAGCAGCCTGTAAGCAACGCCTGTGTGAAGATGCAGAAATCAAAAGAACAGAGAAAACATACTAAAGAACTTGCCTTCTTCATTGCAATACCAACTGTGAAGGGCATCCACCCCCAGAATGTGCATTCATTACACGCACAACCTTGGACTTCATGACAAGCAGCACAGCCATAAAAATGTCTTTCAGTCCTCCAGGCAGAAGATTGCCCATCACTGCTTTGCACATAAACCTGGAGTGCTCTTCAGTCTTCCTCAGACCTACTGGGCATCTTAAATCTCACTGAGCGTCAGACAGCAAACCTACCTGCCGGCCTTCCCAACCTCACATTGATCTCTGCATGCACTAGGTCCATCTTTACCTTGTATTAGTTATGCATGCTCAGAAGTGCCTTTTAGAGGGAAATGAGAGCCTGTTATTTAACAGGAACTCATATACAGATAAACAAGCACTTGGCTTCTGCCCGAATCCCGCAGTGAATCCAAGTGATTAAAGGTGGCCAGAGATGTGGCTAACTTTACATGGCATCCTGGTGACCACTTCCTGCCTAATAACCTAAATATAACATCATTTACCATAAACCTTATCAGGTGTTTCTCTTCAGAGATAATATTTGCTAATTTACTTCTCTTCTAATACAGACGTCATAATCTACTTGAGTTATATTTTTATCAGGTTTAGGGGAGATCTTTGGACATGTATCAAATTATTTTCCCCTCTCAAGTCTTCCTGAAACTTTTTCAGTCTACGCTTTTTCAATGTACATTTTGTACATACAGAGAAAAAATGAGCACATAAATAATCACAGCAAATATAAAATCACGTAAGTTTTGTTTCACTTTTAGCTTCATTCTCTCACTTTGATTTCTACATTAAAAAAATATATATATTGTTATCTTTGGTATTATTTTTCTTTATATTCCATGATCGCAAGGTTCTACTGGAATGTATCGACCTGTAAGAGGGATATGCTTTTCAGTTCTCAGATACAAAACTCATGTCAAAGAAACAGAGAGCTGTCTTCTTCCAAGCAGGAGAGATACAGTGTAAAATACACCTTCTTGACTTCAGTTTTTCTGGGAAAATTACTTTCACATAGATCCTACTGCATTAATCCTATTATTGGTTTTATAAAAGAAGGAAAAATGAGATTTACTATTTCCATTTTTTCAGTATTTATGTTGTGCTTAAGTATTATGGAGATGTGGCATTTAAAGCTTTTAAATATATTTCAGTTTTATTCCCTTCAAGGAAGAAAGCTTGGGCTTTGCGAATTAACAATTCTCTGCATAATTTCGCAAAGAGAAAATAACTGTGGAAGAGTCTTGCATTTAAGAAAGCATTTTGCTACCTGTACCAACATACACAATGACGGCAAATTAGTCTGAAGATCTGCATACAAATTATTCTGAAGAAGAAGGGAGGGGAATGACACAAAAGATTTTGGCAAGTCCTAGATGCTTGGGAAGACTGATAGCACACCCATCTGACAAAATTAGCATTCATATCTCAGCTAAGGAAATTCAGTTGTCTTTTGTGGCCAGGGTTCTTGCTAGTTGTCTCTCCTTTAGCCACAGGGAAAGAAAAATCTTTAGTATTAACATATTTTTTGAATGAGGCACATAATTCTGTCTTTCACGATACTCTTTTTCTCATAAGACACATAAGCTATTCTCTAGGTCCCAGCTGAACGCAGCTCTGAGCTTGTGGAAAGGATTACAGAATTTTATTTGAATAAGAGCTAGTAGTTGCTTTTTGTGTCTGGTGTGATTACTAGAATTGCAGTGTGTTCCTTTTTATGCGTGCAGTAGATTAATGCAAGCATGTATAGTAAAGGATTTCTCTGCTATTGGGAGAGACTAATATCAGCCGGAGCATCTCCTAGGGATGCTCTGTTGAAGTACCCCGGTTATTCCATGCTATAGTCTTCCTCCACTGCCACAAAATACATGGCCTACATTTTTGCATGCGCATATACCAGTGACAGATAACTCAGATTCCAAATTACAGCTGGGGAAGCCAAGCCCCAGGCATCAACCCATTTTTATGCAAGCATTTCAAAATGAGATTATATCCCTAAGACAAAATGGGATAAAAAGATCCTTAAAACACTAATAATTCCAACTTACAATAATGATTATTGTTCTTTTCAAATGAAGTTAAAAAAACTGTGCAGTGGCTTTGATTTTTCTTTTTGTTAAATAAAGCATTGCTTTTATCAGTATGAAAACTCTACCATGTAGCCTAAATGCTTCAAGTGGATGAGCGCAGCTTAAAAATTTGGAAAATGTAGCTCTAATATGGAGATGGGAAGTAAATAAGCCACTGCTGTAATATCTTCAGTGGCTGAAAGCAATTTGATTTTTTTGTGTGCCACCATAATAGTTTTGACAGATTGTCCAGCTCCTAACTTTTTTTCAAGGTTATTTAAAACCCCAGAATGTGACACCCAGCAGAATTCATGTGTAGATGGTACTGAGAGTTCAGATTCAGAGAAGACTAATTCCTTTGAGAAATTATGCATTTATTATTTATTGTTAAATGCACATGCTGCATTTAACTCCACAAGGCTTCTCACAAGAAGATATTTCTACAGAAATCATTTTCTTTCTCTCATCACGCCTTTTAATTATGTCTAAAGCTCTGCATGGCTGTAATCAATGTACACAAAATAAGTAAGCAGACAGCTACAAAGACAAGTGAGGGAAAGAAAGGATGCCATGAGTTACTAAACAAAGATGTGACAGATTTACTGGAGGAAAAAGAAAATAGAGAGACCAGAAAGAAAGATTACAACCCAACAGGATTCTCTGATTTTACATCGTTCTTTTCTTCTACTTTCATTCCACTAGAACATGGAATGGATGCCAGAGATGCATCAAACTGTCCAAGTATAATTTAAGTAGTCAGGAAACAGATGTTCACAACAGTTTCTGGTCAGTGCAGGGATTTTATTACCTGCCCACAAGCTCCTACCCACTGTGAAAATTGTATCTCTTGCAGATGTACTGTATCAGATTATATCGAATTACATGTATTCTATAAGGTTAAATGACCCTAATCAACTAGCAACATAATACAATACCTCCTCCCTTCCTCTTATTCTCCCCTTATCCAAGACTACATAGAAGTTACTAACAATGGGCAATATTACAATGTGGGCTTCAAAAGCTCCATTTCTCCAGGAACTTGACTTTGTATGTTAGCGACTTCCTACAGCGTGAACAGGTGGGAGAATGCTGGAAACTGAAGGTAAGCAACAGTTCTCCTTCCCTTCTCCCTTGTACATGTAGCAAAGGTCATTACTAATCCACTTTCATATTTTCAAAGGAACAAGACAGTGTGCCAGCTCAAGAAATCTGCCAAAACTTCTTCCCACAAAAAACTACGAAAATGATAATTTCTCCTAGTTGACCATCAAGGTATATTGATATATTGGTTCTTTTCATTTGATGCGAAAAGGAGGCTCAGCATGATGGTGGTATCTGAACATCAGGGTATAAAAATAAGCCCCATATAAATATATGAACATGATAGCAGAAATAATATTTTTTGATGTTTCATTAATATATGCCTGAAAAAATGTCAGTTGGTGAACCCACAATACGTCTTCAACAGCATAAAACATTTACTGTGCATAAGGGATAAGCTTATGCAGCAACAGATATAACTCCTGCATGCATGCTTTGTCTAAGTTTACATTAATCAACACCAGTGAAACAGCCATTAGCTGAGCTGACTTTTGTATTGAGGTTTTTCCCATTCTGAGAATATGCTATCATGGCAGCACTGCCAGAAGGATCCAGAAAGGCAATTTTAATGTATTTGAGGTTTGACTAATTGTGCTGCTGTATAGTTATATCCTTCGTTATAGCAGGCAGAATTCAAGTCTCCATCATCATAATATACTTGATGTGTTTGATGTTGTATTTGACTGGCTTGTTTTCAACAGTTTCTTGAAGAAGGAAAGTGGTTCTGGATGGTGGCAGCCAGAACTTCGGGAATAAGATAAGTGACTGCACATTTCCTTGAAGAATTTTTGTGCATATTCAGGAAGTAAAGGCTCCAGACACAGTGGGCTATGATGCATGAAAGAATCATCACACAGAGAAACCTCAGAGGCAATGGAAGGAAATTTCTCAAGACCGAAGGAAATTCAGCTGTTTTTTGTTTGTTTGTTTGTTTTGTAAGATAGAGTCACATTATTGACTGCAGTCAAGCTTAGAAGCAAGAATTCATTGGCAACAATACAGTGGGCAGGGTCAGAGCTGTATGTAAAACTATTTTATTTCTTTTTTAATATCTAGTTTGTGCTTCCTATTTACTTCAAGTTTTGCTTTAAAATGTTGTGTTCAAACAAAACATGAACAGTAATGATATGAAACATATTCTCATCTCTTTGGAATGCTGAATGGAAGACAACCTGAGTATGTTGACCTCAGAGCTGCAGCCACCTTGAGGTACCATCTTGGCTATCCATGAATAACCAAACAAATTAAGACCAATGGCTTATCTAGGCAAATAACACTTCTGTGTAGAGTAGCCAGGAATACATATTACATTAGTACAGAAGTATTTTACTTCTCTTCAGATTTCCATAGTATTATCTGTCAATGAAAAAATACATTAGAAAACTTTGTAGCCTTTATATACACTGAATTATGATAAAGATTGTACGCCCGTACCTTAAATGCTTACCAAACTGCATATCTGGGTGTTCCCAATTCCCCCACTCTGAAAGACAGGACAATATAATGTTGCTTCATGTCCATGTTATATATATGTTCATTCACATCTAAGTGGTCCCTTAAATTAGTCCTGAAATAACAACAAGAACAGTGAGAAACTGTTATTTTCTTTGCTTAAACCAAAATTTCTGAAGAGACTTGCAACCACAAAATAAGGAAAACATCAATAGGCAATTTTTTTTTGTTCTGCACTGAGAACTCCTCAAATGTTCAGGTTAGGTGACTAAGGATAAAATAAAAGACAAAATGCTAACAGGATCCTTCTTTGCCTGTTTAAAATGCACTAACACTCAGAAGTTGTATAAATGGTTTCACATCATCTGGCAGCTATGAAGAGAAAAAGAAAACATCATTCTCAGGTACTGTACTTCTCGCTTTCTGAATAATATACCACCATGTACTGATTATTGTAACAGAGAGAACAATACACACAGAATTTAAAGTGTAATGTGTTTCATCATTCATGTTTACACTGCACTATTCAGGAATGCATTTACATTGTGATATATGAGAGAAAGAGTAGATGATTATACAGAACTTACATACTTCACAGAATGCAGCCTTACATGACTTGTACTGTGGATGATAATCACAGAAACACCTTCTTCCTCCATGCTGGTACACCCAGACTGTTGCCAATTCATTGTGTTCTCCAACACTCTCACTGCAGCCTATCCTGCAGATGCCTCCACTGGATCCCTTCAGTACTGCACAGACATCAGCAAGAGCCAACTTGCTCAGGATTTGGCCAAAACTTAGGTCTAATAAGAATCAGCATATAATTTAGATGGATTGTTTGCTCTCTGAGACAATCCTGCATCCATTCACCTGGTACAGTGATGCTGAATCTAGCCCCAGTATATCTACACATATATATTATGTTATGTTCCATATATTCTGAGGAAGGTGTGCTTCTCTAATGGCTTGGTGTGATTACAGCAGTCAATGGAAGCTGATAGACACATGGAAGCAAAGTAGCAGCCATGGTGTTACAGACTGCAGTAGTTCATGATGGATTTCATTTGCAGCTCCCTGGCTGCTGTTTTTGAAGCGATCCAGAATGGTAAAATTAGCCTCTGCTTCTCTGCAAACATGACTTGATTTTACACAATTCCACTGAACAAACTGAGGGATCACAAGTAAAGGGCATTACTCATGATCCAGAAATTATGAACACGACCTTTCCAAGACTTGGTCCGGTCATAATCTAGATGGTAGCAAACTATTTCTAACAATCTCTTTAAGCAGTTCTTCCATTCTTATAAACTGCATTCTCTATCACAAATAGTTAATCCGGGTATAAATTCTTCAGAATTTCTGACTTTTCCTGGTTGACTTTCAGTAGACCTCTGTTTCCCTAAGCAAAGTTTCATTAAAACTCACACAGCCAGACAACTTAGCATGTGTCAGCCAGTCTGGGATAGCTTTCCATACATATCTCCCAGCCCACACCAAAGCAATTAGTTATTTTAACCTTCTTTCTCTGAAAGTTTACATTATGGAAATGTCTTGCTCTATCAATTGGAGGAACACATTTGGTAGCATCTTACCCAGCAGACTCTTCCTCCTTCTGTCATCACAGTTTTTCTCTCATCTTTCTCTCCTCCATCATATCCAAACTTTAAGCCTACTCACACTCTTACTTCATCTGCTACCAATCCTACATGGCTATCCCCCTCATTAAGTTCCGTAGGGTTTTTCCATCATTAAGTGTGCATGCTACCAGGCAGAGTCAGCCACAGAGTGAAGCTGGCATCTTATAAGGTCCTCCCTCTGCCTTCTGTACATCTCCATTATATTGAAAAATAAATTGTCTTGTTAGTTATCTTATTACATTTTAAGTTGACAAGTAAATCTTATTATAAAAGTGTAATTATACAATAAGATTTTTTTCATGCATTTAGCCCTCTCTCTCTGACACTTAATTATATCTACTGCTGCATGGCGATCTGAAACATTAAATTGCCAAATCAACTAAAAACACATAACAGACTGATTTCCTAGCTTACTTAAGGTTCTATTTTACCATACACTGAAAGCATTTTAAACCTGTGTTCAACAAACCTTTGAAGAAGTTTTACAGAACTTTGCCCTAGGAATCTTCCTTCACATGCAGATGTGCACACACATAACACACACATGCATGCTAGCCAAAGAAGTTGCACTGAGAGATAGTCAGTCCATGGAACCATGGAACTTTGAAGGCCCTCAGAATCCAATGTATAACATTCAGCTTTTTTGTTTCAGGTAAGCATCATTCAGTCTGAACTCAGACTCCCTATAACCACCTAAACCACCCATCACCCCAATGGAAATAGCACCAGAGCCCTTCTTGCATTTTGAAATGAAAAGCCATAGGTTATACACATACGTTGCTATCCAACATTATCTCATTGTAGGAATGCATGGGGTAGTCAGCAAACGTACAGAGAGCCAAGGGAGATATCCTGCAGGTAAATTAGCCATGGAGTCCACCTGGGCATGGTCATACCTACACAGCACTCCCTCAAAAGTTCTAACATCAATCTCTGCACATCCTTAAGATATTCCAGCATATATATAAGAATAACACATTGTTATTCTTATTGGAGGAGCTTAGTGGTCAGTCAACTGACAGCTATGCTGAGGCCAGACATATTCCCAATAGCAGCATATAAAATATATAAAGCCCTTCTGCACATAGCTCTTCCCCTTGTACAGTTGAACCATCACAGTTTGCAGCCTGAGACAGCCCAGTAGTGGTTGCAAGTAATAAGAAGGCTACAGAGCAAAGTCTGCATGAAATTTGACCTTGCAGAGAGAAAGAAATGAATGTGATCTGCAAGTCTTAAGTTACATTTTTTAAAAAGCATCCCGAATTGGACAAGAAGAATTGTAGATCCCAAACTACCTATAAATTTTGTTGATGGCACAGAGATTATCTACAAGCAAATAACCTTCTCCCACACTGAAAAGAAGCCGGACTCTGGTAATGCACACTTTTGTTAAGGAGCCCACAGACAATTTAATAGGGACACTTTCATTTCCATAATGTGATCAAAACAAAGAACACAATTGCATCTCATAAACATGAAAGACATTCACCTTCATTAACTAATAAAGCTGAGAAATTATGCCATCAAATATAAAGGAAAGTGGAAGAAAAAGGGATGAGCCTTGTTCTGTGATGGTAAATAAGTTTCAGTAGAGTTACTGCATGAAATATATAAGAAAGCTTAAGGGACTTTGGCAACCAACTCTTGCTGAACTTCATCTGGAGGTGAATGACTAACACTTCCTCGAAAATCCTTCTGGAAACTCTATTTACTTCATTCCCTCAGTAAATTTTTTTGTTCTGCTTGTGTATCACATATCCTGTCTACCTTGGAACTTGCCACTTTAAATAGAGGACTTATTACAAGTAAACATATCTTTTCTAGCCCGATTCCAGCATGACTTTATTCATCTGTAATAAATTCTGAGTATAAATCTCTTTTACTGCTTTTCTCCATGCGTCAGAAATTCATGTACAGATTTGGTATAAGCAAGTGTAACTTCCTCTAGAAGTTTAGAAGGCAAACTCTGCAATAACAGAACATTGTAAGTTATATGCTAGTACAAAAACATTCATGTGACAAAATATACCTATTTGCTATTCAAGGAGTGTATCAAGACAGTTATTTATGCTACACTTTACAGAAAGCTAAGCTTCTATAGCTGAGACAAAGCATTAAAAAAAAATTCAGAACTCACTAAGATACCAAGGGAAGTGGCCAGGTTTTAATAGAAAGTCAGTCCATGAGTTGTTTACAAGGAGTTCAATATTGTCTTAAAGACCAGCTCCAAATGTGATCAGTACCACAGATCATTTAAAAATTAAGTCATGAACTGTTTTACTGGTCTGGTCCTTGAGCACTGTACGATATGAGGACAGAAACACTTTGAATTATACTTCTATAAACTGTTTCCCAAACAAAGCTTCTATTTTTTCATTATTAACATACCTATCCTTACAAATTTAAGTCATTTCCTGTCCTCCATATTCACAAGCTTGTAAGTCACCACTTCACTCCAGTTTCTGACAAAGATGATATGGAGAGAAAAAGCAGTATGTGTTCATGACTTGGCATAAGTACATACTGCTCAACAATAAGCTTGGATAGAAGTTCACCATATGGTCCTCAGGCCATCTAAAGACCAGTAAGCCATGACTGCTTCTTTCAGTACGTAATAGGCCAAATGCCTTAAAGTGCTGCTACTCTGCTACAGATGGCTTAGGCTCTCTTTAAAGGTCTAGATTTGAGGCGCTCTGAATATCAGTCACCCGCTGGCTGTGAACAGATGTAAATTAGTTGTATCATATAGAGATAAATAATTGCTTCTTAACGCGATCTTTCTCCACTGGCTGTCCAGTAGCAGCTCTTCCCTCTCTAGTGTGTTCCTTTAAGAAGTATCTTCAATTAAGGAGTAAAAGACTCCTTCTAACTTGACATTTCAACTTGAGAAAAATAACTACTGCAGTTCCCGATAGGCAAACTATCAACTTAGGGAATTATTAAGCACGAATCTGTTACTATGAAATTCTAAAAGAAATCCTTGAAAACATATTTATGAATAGAACTTTTACTCTACTAATAATAAGTGGAATTTTACAGAATAATCATGATTCTATTTTTAGGCAATTATAGAAAACAAGCTTGTTCTTGAATTCAATCAGCTTAAAAAGCATGTGCAAAAAAGCCAAAACGATATCAAATCATATTTTTGGTTAGTAACCAAGAAATATAATTCAAGTATGATTCAACAGCTCAGAAATATGCATTGTTATTATCAGTAATTGACAAAAGCAATACCTTGCTGCAGGAGCAGCATTATCTTTCCCTGGGGGAAAAATAAATTGAACTTACCTGGTAACAGTGGTGAAAAGCACCCTCAGTTTTCCTGGAACTTCATTTATCATGTATGACTTACCACTATTTTTTCATGTCACTTGTTGATCTCATCTTCTTGTAGAAAGCCATTTGTTTTGATGAAGGCCAACTGTATGACTTAGATAAAAAAAGGCAGACTGGCCACAATAATTTAATTGAATGGAAAACCATCCTACACAAATGCTATGAACAGAATTCTCCCTGGAAACAGTATCTATCTTAATGCAGTCACCCCAGATGGCTCTTATCTCTGATATTTACCTTAGCAATACTAAAAGGTAAGTCACAGAAGAAAAGACTGAGTACAAAATATGTCTCAGCCCTCTCTGTACAGAGCAGTGGACTATAAAGAAAACAGCTCTTTATTTATATTGCCAATCATATTACTGTAATACCTAGAATTTTCCCTTCCCCTTCACACTGTCTTGCCCATTAAGAACTTGCTGCATTAAATACTGGAGAAAATGAAGGACAGAAGCCCACATGGATTATGCTATAACTGAAGAAAAGCAGTGAGAAATAGTGGAGTAAAAAGGTTGGAGAAAATCCCCCAGTTCTTGTCTCAGACTGTGGATATTAAAAATTTTGTAGGAAAGAGATGTAAGGAAAAGCAATGCTTAACTGACCTACCTTGGGGAATCTCTTCTATACAGGCTTGATGACATGGAATAAAGAGTGCTATGATCTACAAAAGTGCTTAGGAAAGTAGTGGAAATTTCTCAAGAATGAGGAGCACACATAGTATGAAGGAGAAGATATAAAGCCCCTTCAATAAAATAACCTGTGATGTGTGATGACTGGGTTGTAAGCATCAGTTTCCTGGATACTAAAATTATAAGCTAACATTTTTCTTTAAAATAGAACAAGCATACAATTACTCTTCCAGTTTCCAAGTTTTATAGGCAAGTAAAGAAATGTAAATGTTTCCTAAGACACTAGTGCTGTGGAACCTGTTCACACTGGCAGACAGTTCAGATAGATTTGAATTCCACCACACGTATCATATAGCATTTCAAAATTCCACTGGGTAACACTAGCTTTAGTACATACGGTATTCTGGGTGAAATTGGCACAGATGGTTATTCACATATGTCTGGTATGTAGAGCTGCCACATGTGATGTGAATCATCACATTTAGTAAGAATTCTAACAACCTCTGCTAACCCTCAGCCTCAAAATCCTGCTGAGTGGAAAAAAATCAGATGTTCTCCAAGCTGTAGAACTGTTGTGTAAGTACACTGTTTTCAGTATCTCTAATACTTTGGGCTATTACATCTGTAGTTCAGGGTTTGTGTTCTGTTTTTCTACATAAGTAGTTGTTTTATTGATTTGATCTGCACATAGCACTGACACTGAGACACTACTAATTCATGCACAGATCTTTGGACATTTCATGTCTTTTGAAAATGAGCTGTGATGGCTCATCAGAGCATACAGAATTTTCAAGATGAATCTGCGTGCCTATATTAAAAAGAGTAGCAGTAAAACAGAAGACTGATGCATATGAACAAGACCGAAACATCAATTCTCTGTTATGTTTTACCTTAACGCTTATATTCTCTTCTGTACTGGATGCTGTTAAATCTTTTCCCTTGATCCCAATTTGTGAATATTTAACTTACCAGCTGTACAGATATTTTTCACAATTCCATTCACAGATGGAGATCCCAAGTGAGGTTTGAGGTGCTGGGGGCCCTGACACTTACAGCTTCAATGGTTTTTCTCCCATCAGAAATAGCAAACCTACCTGCCACAAGAATTTCCACAAGAATGTATATGAAACTTGGTATGCGCACGTAAGACATCTTTCATTCTAGAGGACACTGTTTGCTGGTGACTGAAATCTAAAATTCCTTAAGCTATCTATCTAAAGTATTCTGTTAATAGTTTTGGATCTTCTCCATTTCTTTTCTCTTCTTTTCCCAACTACACACCTCCCAGATATGGGGTATTCTGACAAACTTGTAAAAGCTGAAGTTTCTAAATTCTAAAATACTAAATTCACTTTGAACTATTCAAAGAAATAGGAAAGACTAAAATCACTTACACCTCGAGGTCTACCACTCAACTGCTTAACCTGCATTTGCATAACTGAAAAAGATACAGTACTGTGAGAGGAAACAAAGACTTAGAAAATGGTGCACAGAGCACAGTGACTTATTTAAGCTTCCAGGCAACCACCTGGGACCAAGCTTCAGTGATAGATGCAGTGGGAATGAGAAGAGAGGAAGAGCACAGCGTGAATTTCTGAAGTGATGTGGCAAGCCTGTTTGAAAACAGTTAGTGACTGGCTGGCAGAATCAGCAGAAAACAATCATTCAGTAAAACTCATTGGAAAAGAAAATGAGAGCAACAAGAGATGAGCTAAACAGTAGCTAAATAAGATAGCGATGCAGAGTTTTGACAGCTAAGAAGCAGCTGATGGGATTTACTATAGCCACTGAGATGGAATTTCAGCAAGCGTTGAACATAGGAGCATCACTGGAAGATGGGCTTGAGATGGGAGAGCACTAGGGCACATGTTTGGGAATGGCTCTGGTTAGTACACATTCCAGTAGAGCACAGCAAGGGGTTGATCATAGCTTTCCAGATGCTAGAAGAAATTTTTTACCTACTGTGTCATGTAAGCACTGACTTACAGGAAAACAGAGGCCAGTAGAATTTAAAGACTTCAATGAGAGAGGACTTCCACACAGTCCAGAAAACACGGAGGGACTCCAACCCACCATCACATACTCAAATTACCCTGGCTTTATATGAAAAACTTACTTTTAACTGTCAAATATATCATAATTGCATGTTCTTATATTGATGTTTTACTCAATTATTTCATCAAGATTAGTCTTATCTGGTTCAAAAAGCAATAATCATAAAACTCATGGAAGCACACATCCAAAGGATATCTTAACCCTTTCATTGTCAGGGAAAATAATACAAACCTCATATATCCAAATGGCAAAAGAGTAGAGGACAGGGAGGCCTTGCAGAGATATCTTGATAAATTAAGAGGGCTGAGAAATCACCAACCACATGGAATTTGCCAAAAGCAAGTACTGCATTCTGCACTTGGAATGGGACAACCATCGAGGTACATACAGACAGGATGAGAGACTGCAAAGCAGCCCTGCAGAAAGGGGCCTGGGATAGCTGGCTGATAGCAAGTTGAACATGAGCCCTGGCAGCCCAAAGGGCCAGCTGTACCCTGGAGTACAGCAAGCCCAGCACTGCCAGCAGGCAAGGGGAGGGCTTGTCCTGCTCTGCTCTGCATTGTGTGGCCTCACCTCCTGCACTGGGTGCCACAACATCGGAGGGATATAAAGCTATTAGAAAGTGTCCAAAGGAGGGACATGATGATAGGAAAGGTCTGGAGGGGAAGACGTCTGAGGAGCGGCTGAGTTCCCTGTGTTTGCCCAGCCCAAAGCAGAGGAGCTGATGGGAGGCCTGATGGCTGCAGCTCCTCACAGGGAGCGGAGGGGCAGCGCTGAGCTCTGCTGTGTGACAGCGACAGGGCCCGAGGGAACGGCATGGAGCTGCGTCAGGGGAGGGGAGTTGGGGGTGAGGGAAAGGGTCTGCACCAGAGGACGGTGGGCACAGCCCCAGCCCCGGCACAGCCGCTTGATGCCCCGAGGAGTTCAAGAACCATTTGGACGCTGCTTTCAGACCTAGGGTTTGATTTTTGGGTGGTTCTGTGTGGAGCTAGGGGTTGTATGCAATGAGCCTTATGGGTCCCTTCCACCCTGTATTGTATGACTCTGAAATACAGACTGCAACAACTTCTGTTTACTTGCATTAAAAATGCTTAATTGCTTTAATAACAGGCTCACTGGCAAACTTCTAATTTCAATGTATTATCTTCCTCATTAGAATTCCAGTGGCAGGATGAGCACATGGGCTGCTTATTATACAGGAGTTCATTATCAAATTCTACCATAGATTGATTATCAATAAAGTGTTTTTCATTTCCTTAGAATTCTCACCACAGGGCTCTTTTATTTATTATCCTTCCATTCTCTTTTCTTTATCTAATCAGCCTGTGTTGAATCAGCTGCTAAGCTTTCAAGAGCAAATGGTTTCTTCGGTCTTGTAACCGTTAAAAGTCCATAGGAGCTATCATTCAGACCAAATGTGTTATTGTTCCCTTAAAGAGCCAACACTGCTTTCATTTTTAAGTACCTGTGTATCAACAGTGTAATGATACTGAATAATGACCAAATGCTTTTTCAGACAGATGTAGAAAACATGCTTCAAATACAGAGAAAGGTTTGCCTTTCTGGTTTGGGAAGCTAGAGCATGCATGTGCGTGTTGGTACGTTCCTCCTGTCAAACACTGGGGAGCAAGAATTACCTGCACTGAATTTCTGCTGGGAGGCAGCTGGGCCCAAGAAGCTACCAATGGAAGCTAAAACACACTAACTGCATGGTTAAAGTTCACTTGCCTGTAGCTGGTCTTTCTGGGTGCCTCTCTGATTAACAGGGTTGTGTTAGGAAACAACACGTGGCATCAGAAGTTCCTGCTCATGTGCAATCAGTGAAAGTGAATTACTCAAACCTCCTCTGGGGCTGTGATTGGTAGGAAACAAGGGGAAAACATGGGTAATGTTTAAGTACCATCATTTGTACATAAAAGCTGTCAAAGTTCATATAAATAAACTGTAGAAAGAAGCAACTCTAGGTACTCTTTTCAGAAGAAAAGATAGAAAATAATTCTGGAGGTTTAAAAGAAAACCATGAAGCATCCTGTGCAAAGAGCAAATGCTATATGTATCATCTGTTTGAGCTGAAAACACCAGAGGGAACTGTGATAACAAAAAAATTTGGCTATCTCTGACAAAGTTCTTTTATGTGACAAACTAGTTTCATCCTATGACTTTTAGTGCCAGTGGGTGGAGATGACATAAGTGCTAACTACCAGCAAAAGGGGGAAATTTATTCTCTGACCCACAGTTTCCAGCCCAGCTATTTTTATTTAATTAAAGTGTAATGCAACACACAGTGTGTTATTTGAAGTTTTTGTATTCTGATCTTACAGCTGATGAGAGTTTAATGATTCAACTGATTTAACAGGTAATGAGATGTTAATGGTTCAGAATACATCACGGTAAATTATAAGCTGAGCATGGACTTTGGGTAACTTTGGGATGGAGATCCTGAGGGGCTTGGAGATTAATTCTGTGAAGTTTCCTGGCTGGAACATGGGATGCTGTGATGGTGGTTCATTGGGATCCTGCTGTGCCAAGCAAGAAGTCTTCTGACAGTGAAAGCCAGAGCTCTGCTCTATATAGTACGGGAGAACTATTTTTTGATCTTGACACTGGAGTCATTTTGCTTGGACTTACAGGTGAAGTTTCAAACAATGATGGTATCAGAGTATTTGCTCTAAGCAGGAAATACACTTTGTAACTAGAACAGCATGGCTGTATCTCTGATGGCTGTTGGTTTTGTCCTGATATTAGACAGACTTTTTTTTTTTTTGCCAGTACAACAATTAATCACTGGTATAACCTCCCAAGGGATGTGGTAGAACTTCCATCACTGTAGGTTTTCAAAATGCAGTTTACAGGATGCTAGGAAATCTCATCTGGGCTTCCTTATACTATAGAAAAATTGGACCTGATGATATTTCCAGCCTGGGATGCTATACATTTCAGTTCTATGAATCTGTTTGTTTTACATGAGACTACACCTACATATTTTGTTCTCAAGCACCTACTTTTTACTGGAGAAAAGTAAAACTTGCAAAAACAATAGGATAATTTCAAAGCTAAGTGCCTAAAAATTTAAGTGAACAGTACTGGATCTACTCCTGGTGTTTATTTAAGAAAAATTTCTTGGTAAGTGGCATGTTGGTGATTCTACCATTCCCAAAGCTGAAATTTTAAGGAGACAACTATTCCCTATCTTTAGATAGCTATCTAAGCTTCTACCTAAATCTGTCTTTTTAAAGCTCTCTTTCTAAAGGGACTCTCTACATCCCTGTTATGTGGTTGAGCTTGCCAGTACTGACCCTGCAACAGTGTCCTGTGTGCTTTCCTGCTGCAGATTTATAGAAATAACCTTTCCATCCATCTGGAGACCTGTTCTTTATACTTTAGAAATATAAGAGATTTTCCTCATTTTGTGAGCAAACCATCAGGACATTCAACAAACAGTGTTACAAAAGCGTAAGTAGAATCAGTACAAAGCAGGGCAAAAGGCACTGGAGGGGTGGGCTGTTTGTTGCTTTATGGGCTCAAAATATGCCACAAATACGGGGTAGTGCCACAGATTAGTAGTCTCAAGAAAAGTAAAAATGATGAGAGTGATACATAAAAACAGAAAAAGGAAAGAACTTATCTCAGAGAAAGCACTGTTAGCCAGTGACATATAAAATTAAATACCTTTTTTCAAGTGTTTTGTTTATATTAAAGTAAACCATGGGCTGCTGGTTTTTGCTTTGTTTTGGTAAGGAGATATTTTCTCAGCACTGAAAAAGTCTTCTTATGTAATATGCAAATAACTTACACAATATTTTTTATTCAAAATGTTAGTAAAATTTATCCAGGATTAAATGTGCCTTCACAAAAAGATAATAGGTAATTTATACTAGCTGAAATAAGAACTGTAAACTATCTTATCTAAAGTCTGAGGACTCAAACTGATCAGTGCTGGAAGCCAAGGAGGATTTAGGTACCCTTATGTAACACTGCATCCCTATCTAGATACTATATGAGCTTTTTCTGCCCTTTTTGACAAGCTCATAGGTTTGATGAATCATTGTTTGTTTTTTGATTTTGCAATTCCCATGTTCTTATAAAGAAAATAATATATGACAAGGTCAAGAATATGAACACAATTATAAAAGAAGCTTGACAGATCAGATAAAACTTCTGTGGTATAAAGGGAAAAATAAATAAGGAGTTCAAGAATGGAGATTAATGTGGGTAGTAGGGAGGCAAGCAAAAATAGAAAGCTCCAGTCCTGGAAATACACAGCTGTCAGTAATTGGTCAACAATGGGGAAAAAAAGAGGGGAGAAGCAGTCAACATTACCCGATACCAGTCTAAGCCGTGAACTCTAAGGCATGGTTAGAGTTTTCACAAAAATTGCTGAATTTAAAGAAATAAAAAGAACAACCAAATTCAGAGCTGGATTAAATGAAAATAAATCAACATCAGTATAAGCCCACATACAGAGTGTGTTCCCCATGAGGATCTGGATACACATCAGCTAGTGTTTAAAACTATATTTAAGATGGTGTTTGGAACAAAACCACAGTGCAAAGTTCATCTGGGAAGGAATGACTGGAATAAATAGATTCAGAATGCATAAAATAATCAAGAAAAAAGCATACCAGCTTTCAGGCAAGCAAAGACAACATGTATTCCAGAATGAAAAGGAAGAAAAGTAAAAAAGAGTGAGGAAAGACTTTATTGCTCTCTACACTTAGCTATGAGCCTGCAAAAATGGGAGTGTTAGTTTCTTTTCTCAGGTGACAAGCGATAGGACACAAAGCAATGGTCTCAATTTGCATCAGGGGAGGTTTAGATTTAACGTTAGGAAGAACTGGAACAGTCTATCCAGGGAAGTGGTGAAGTCCTCATTCCTAGAGAGACTTAAAAGATGTGTGGACCTGGTATGAAGGGACATTTATCATTTATTGATGGGACTATGTAGGCCAGGTTGATCTTGCATTAGGTGCTCGTTGAGGTCTTTTCTAACCCAAAGGATTCTGTGACTCTACGGAAAGCAATCTACAAGTGAGCAGAAGAAAGAAAATGAGATTATCTGAGAAACATCAATTCTTTGGACTCGAAGAAAAAAATTATTTGGTTTTAACATAGACTGCAAAAAAAATTAAAAAAAAATGCAGGCAGGCAGTAAGAGGTGGAAGTACAGTAAAAAATATATAAATGAGAGAAAAGAGCTGAGGTGAAAAGAGATAGTACTGCAGGTGCTTGGGTGGGACTGTGATAATGGCATCTGTTTAACTTTCTGGTTTGCAATTAGTGCTTTTTAAGTTCCTTTAAAAAAAAAAATTGTGGTTGAGCTGTAGGTAGCATGATTGCTTGTTTGCTTTGCCATGATTAGTGGGCTTTGGCAAAGGGGAAATATTTCACAGGCAGAAGTGGTTTATCCATTTCTGATAGAAGCTGAATGTGCTCAGTGGGAACAAGTTGCAGGAGAGAAGAGCTGGGCTGTTGGGAAGGGACAGACTTGGCAAGCATGGATCTGCTAAGGCACAGAAACAGTGAGAGAACAGAAACAAACATATAGTCAGCCTGGAGCCAAAGAAGAGAGAATTATCTGAGGCAACCAGTGGGATGGGAAGATGATTCAAACCAGAAAGCTGCTGAAATTTGCTACAGCAGGGACAGGGCTGGAAAGAAAAACCTGCCCAGCCTGGTACACAATGTAGAAGGGTTACAGTCTCCTTTGTCTTCAGTTCTTTCTCAGTTTCTCAAAAAAAAAAAGTGTTAGCAGCTGAATGTAACTTGGGTGGATTTTGTTGTTGTTCTTTTGTCTTTTGCAGTAGTTGCTTTAAGAGACAGACAGTGGGTTGGTTTCTTCCTGGTAGACCGTACCCAGCACTGTCGCAGGGTGAGGATGTTTTCAGTTTATTTTCTAGTCTTACAGACTTCTGAGGTGATTGTATGGAATAGTGTCTTTGTTTCTGCTTCAGTACTCAGTTTCTGATATTTAGATAATTGTCAGCATATGACAAAATAAGCTTGCTTAATTTTGAAAGTTATGTCTGGACAAACAGTAAGAAACCTCCAGAATTTGTCCATTTGGGGTCATTTTACACTGCTACAGGCAGCTTTCCATTAACAAAGCACAGAGTTTTCCAGGTGTATATCAGTGGCATAGTACAATATTAATGCTCACATAAACATGTAAGACAGAAGAGATTAAACAAACAACAAGAAGACAGGGAAAGATGGAGATATAAAATTTAGCTGATACAGTTATATTTCTCTAATAACATTTTTTTCCTTCCAGTTAGAAGTAGTTCAAAGGTGAAATGTAAATGTGTATTATGGATGAAGTAGAACATCCAGCATTAAAAACAGGAGAATGTGTGTGCGTGGTTATTAACTCTGCATTTTCTGGTTCTGAAAAGTCTGAGTTATATACTTCTCAGTATTTTCTGGCCCCTAAAAATGTAGAAATTATATCATACCACACATCACAAAGACTCAACTTTCAGTGAAAGTTTTTTTCACCAAAACTTAAGTTTTCCACAGAGATTTAATTAATAGCATAGGCAGCTATAGTTATTTTGTATGTACCCTATGATAATGGTGTGAGAAATGTCAAGTGACTATGACCCTTCAATCAGTCACAATTCTGAATTCGCTCCAAAATAGAGCAATAACTTTTTGTAACACTGGAACACATACCAGAAATCTGGAAAACTCGGGAGTTTTTTTCAGAAGTTTCCATCCTTGGACAGAACTAGATGCAGAACCCTTCACTAGATACTTAGGATACACTAAGTCACTCAGTTAAAACCACAGTGGAGCTGCTTTGCAGCATTGCCCTTATGTATGTTTTCTTTGAAGAATGACAGTTTCATTTTGCACAGATTGTTCCGATGAACTCAACATGGTGATTCCTGCACATGACCCCAGCAGCAATGAAAGCAAAGGGGAAGCAATACCTGTTGTGAGCTTACCAGGGCTTTATGTCCTTCACATTCTGAAAATTGAAAGACTACAGCTTTCTTTAAGCTCCTTCATAAGAAGATCAGTGAGTTTTGCTCTGAGCTGTAGATCATCTGGGAAACCCGTTCCTTTTAGCAGAAAGGGGGTGGAGGAAGGTTAGTAATTCCTTTAAATGAGATTTACTGGATTACGGACACATTGCACTGGCAGGCAACTAACCCTGAGGCATGAGATTCATCTGTGAGTTTACCTCTTGGTCAAATGCAAACAATACATTACTGAACCATGGGTTTGTATTATTAGAGGCTGAACCATGGAATGCAAACCTCATGTTCAGGACCAGTGAAAAGTAATGCACTTTCTCAAAGGCCAGTACATATACTCATGAGCTGTTGATCATAGCAGGATCTTCTTGGAAGAGAAGAAGGTTATCAGGAGTAGGCAGCATGAGTTCAGCAGGGGGAGGTCATGTTCGACCAACCTGATAGCTTCTATGATGTCATCACTGGCTGGTAGATAGAGGGAGAGCAGTGGTTCAGCAAGGCATTTGATACTGTCTCCCACAACATCCTTATAAAGAAGTGAGAAGTAGAGTAGGCGATGAGGTGAGTTGAGAACTGGCTGACTGGTAGAGCTCAGAGGGTTGTGATTGGCAGCACAGAGTCCAGTTGGAGGCCTGTATTTGGCAGTATTCCTCAGCGGTCAGTGCTGGATCCAGTCTTCAACATCTTCATCAGTGACCTTGATGAGAGGATAGTGTCAGCAAGTTTGATGATGATACAAAGCTGGGAGGAATGGCTAACACACCAGAAGGCTGTGCAGCCATTCAGCTAGACCTGCACAGGCTGGAGAGTTGAGCAGAGAGGAACCAGATGAGGTTTAACAAGAGCTGGCATAGAATCTTGCACCTAAGGAAGAATAACCACATGTACCAGTACAGACTGGGGCATGACCTGCTGGAGAAGGGCTCTATGAAGAGGGACCTGGGGGTCCTGGTGGACAACAGGTTGGCCATGAGCCAGCAGTGTGCCCTGCTGGCCAAAAAGGCCAGTGGCATCCTGGGTGTGTTAAAAAGAGCGTGGCCAGCTGATCGAGGGAGGTGATCCTCTCCCTCTACTCTGCCCTGGTCAGGCTTCACCTGGAGTATTGTGTCCAGTTCTGGGCTCCCTGGTACAAAAAAAGACAGGGATCCCCTGAAAACAGTCCAGTGGAGGGCCATAAAGATGATAAAGGGCCTGGGGCATCTCTCTTATGAGGAAAGGCTGAGCAAACTGGGTCTGTTCAGCCTTGAGAAAAGAAGACTGAGAAGGGATTTGATCATGTAAGTATCTAAGGTGCAGAAGGCAAAGGGACGAGCCAGACTCTTTTCAGTGGTGCGTGGCAATAGGAAAAGCAGAAATGGCCACAAACTGAAGCACAGAAAGTTCCACACAAATATGTAAGAACTTCTTCACAGTAAGGGTGACAGAGCACTGGAACAGGCTGTGGAGTCTCCTTCTCTGGAGACATTCAAGACATGCCTGGAGGCTACCTGTGCAACCTGAACTAGGGAGCCTGCTTTGGCAGGGGCGTTGGACTTGGTGAGCTCTAGAGATCCCTTACAGCCTCCACAATTCTATGATTCTGTGCTACCTACTGTTCAGCTGACGACTGGCACTGAGGTGAGCAAAGACACAGGTTACTGACAAACTGTGGATATGAAACAACTAGAGGTGGTTTTGTGTGTTGAAACACATTTTGGATACTTCTTAACCTATACCCTTGCAGCAGAGTTCAGCCAGTGAGAAAACAGTTCAAGGAAGACAAATTGTTACCTATTGGATGAGATCCTCGTGTAACACCATTGCTTCGAAGTCTCCAGCCCTGTTTTGGGGTGAGTGCACCGCGGTATGTAAATTGAAGAAATGTAGTGGATTTCTTTGTTAAGGAAACACGATGTATTAAATAACACGTACATAGTTTTAGCAGCTGTCTTTCTTCAAATAACCAGACAGTGCTATTTTAACATTGCAGTATTTTCAGTTGAGCAGTCATAAACATGGGGAGTCAAATTTTTAAAAACCACACCTGTATTGCAGCAAGCAGTGTTGTGTGTAACAGCCATACAAATGCACTCTCATGCTCTTCAGGATTTTCTGAACACAGAGACCAGACCTAACTGAGATTGAAGTAACAAATGGTGCAGCCTGGAGCTGTCGTTATCTATTTATAATTATAATCTTTGTTTCTTGAAATCTGTATCCAACCTGTGCCATGATTTCAAGGTAGAATTAAGGAAATGTGTTTCTTCAAATAGTTTGTGTTGATTCAGTCAGTTGCCTGACCAAAAGCTAGTCTAAATCCAGACTCATCCTGCAGTCTGAATTTCCAGTGAAACATCATACTTTGAACCTAAAACACGTGCAGCTGTAGAACAGAATAAAGTGGCCGTAATAAATTGTTTTACTCCATTAAAAGTGCTAAGAATCTATTAAGAATCTGCAGCAAATGCCTTACTTTTTAATTATGTGTAAGACATCATCTTTAAACATAAAGAAAAACTTGTCCTTCCTCCATAAAAAATGTGTAGTACCACAGGGATTCCACCTCATTATTCATAATGACCTGTTTCAGGCTACAAGTTCATGAGCGCTCTAAGCCGGCATTAGCCAGCATCGCTTACAAGCATCCTACTGGCTTCCTCCCTTTCTCCTGCTTACTGTCATGCCTCTGCCCTGGCACACAGCTTTATGCAACTGAGTGGTAGATTGGGACAGAGAAGTGGTATAATCTGAAATAGGGGTAGGAGAGGGGACAGGAGGCTTACTGAACTACATGAGCAATTTTACAGCACAAGGGTAAAGGCAGTGCGAAGCTGCACAGGAGAGGTGTGCTGCAAGGCTGCTGCTTTGAGCACTGATGCCAGCTTGTGGCACTGTAGCATCCAGATATAATGTTCTCACTAGGAGTCACTCAGCACCCATCCTCCATTGCTCCAACCCTGAGAAATCTTCAGATGATGAGAGTAGTAGGCTGGACATAGTCCTAACCATGTAAATGCATGCCTCAAGCATTTTTTAAATCATTTATGGGTACTCCCAAAACTACAGAGAAACTATAATATACATTCCTCAGAGCTTTCTTTTCAATGCTGAAAACAACCCTGTTTGCTTTAGAACTGTCCAAGCAATGTATCACCCTTTTGGCATTAGATTCATATTAGCTCTGTCAGGAAACCTCTCTTCTGCAAGAGTAATCAGGAAACTGCAATATAACCTCAGTCTAGCTGCATACTGTGCTTCTATGGAGAAAGCCTGAATTACAGTCTGTTCAGGAAAGGTGCTGTGTGAATGCTCTATGGACAATATTCATCACTTTTTCTCCCATGTCAGAGAAGCAGTTCTGCTTAGGACTTGTTAAACTAAGGAGGCAAAGCGGAATTTCTGATTACAGATTTCATAAATGCTCTATTTTACAAAGATTTTTTTAGTGAAGATGAGCTCAGAAAAGCGTCTCATTCTTCTACATGATGAAATAGGAAGGAGAGTAAATAATCATCAAAAGTTGATAGGCAATGACATGCCTGTTTTAGAGTGGGCATTACCTAAGGAGAAAGACCTTTGTTTCTCTAGGAGGCAAGGGGAAAAAATGTTCAGTGAAATAGAAAACCTGCATGATGATTTCATTATGTCAGGTCAGTGATGCAGTTAGATAGACTAGAACAGTTAGTTCCAGCAAATCTTCTGACTAAACACATAAAGGAGGAGGTTATTCACCCTTCCAGGCCTTTTGAAAATAACTGCAGGCATTGTGGATCCTTTTAAGCACAGTTAAAGAGAGCAGACATCCTTGCTGGTCATATATAGTTAGACAACTTGTTGCCTGGAAACAGATCCAGGTAGTTTAAAGCACCGTAAAGAGTCAATTAAATAGCTGTCTTTGTTTCAAATTCTAAACATTCTCTTGTTTTCATCTTTTGTCTTCTTTAAGGCAACTGTTCTATATTTTGTAAATTATCCATAATAGATACAAAACTGATGAAATCCTGTAATGATTCCCTTAGTGAAATAAAAGCACCAGGAATGGGTACTGAAACATCACAGCTAACTCAGCAGTGGTGTGAAGGTGCAAGGGTCCTTTTGTCCATTCAGCCTTGATTGACTGAGTAGCAGAAAGATGTGGGATAAGAGAAGGATGGCCTTAAAGTTACCTGAGAGGTAAAAGTGAGAAAAATAATACAGTGGTGGAAAGCTATTAAGGGATCTGGCTGTGGACAGCACATTTGTGTTTGTGTAACGGCTGTCCTTCAGACAGCATCCTCAGCCTGTTTGGCCCTTTATAGAACGTCAGAGACTCCAAGGCTCAACTTAAAATAAAACCCGATCAAACAATCTATGTAATCTATCCCTACACTGAAATGAAGGGAAGGACTCCTGAGAAATGAGTTACAGACTGCTTCTGAATTACAAACACCTCAGCCCCATTTGCAAAGAGATGAGGTGCTCACTCTCACAGCCCCATTTTTAGGAATTTGGGTTCTTTTCTGAAGAGATGCCTGAGGAAATATCACAAACTAAACCTGTCAAAAGAGAAGCTGCTTATCTAGCCACGAGGAGACAGAACAGGTTTTTCCTTTGCTGTCCCTGTCCTCTCTTTTTTTTTTTTTTTTCCCCATCTCTTTCCATCTGGAGAATCCTGCCTGAGATACTCATTGCCCAGGGGTAAATCTTCTCTGAAAGCAGCAGGTTTCCTCCGGTCCTTTCAAGCAGTTTCTCGGTGTTTTAACTCTTACCTAGGATGCGGGCTGTTCCATTCCCTTCATCTCCGCATATCTTGAAACTGTACTTTTAGACCTACCTCCCCAGAGGTGATTAAACCACCTGCCAGGCCGAGGGAAGTCTGACCCTTTTGCTGAATGTAAGCCATGATGCAGCCACAGCTGCTAAACTAGCAGAAGCACCAGGAGAGCTCACAGCAGTGAGCTTGGATTGCTGCCTTTGCAGATAGGGAATTTGCTGGAGGGTGATGTCCTACATTTCAGATCCCACAGTACACATTTTACAACCTGGTTAATGTTTCACTCTGATCCTGCATAATATATCAACAGTCCTCAGAAAAAGGCTTGAACTCAAGATTTTCCTTTTCCCCACTTTCAAGTGAGTATCTCAGTTTCTGAGCTGGGCACTAGGCTGAGAGCACTTTGAATGCATCAAACATCCACACTGAAACAGATGGCACAGCCCCCACTTGGTGAAACCTGAATGGACTCAGGTGTAACACAGATGCCAAAATGCACAATATTGTCAAATATAAAGCATCTGGGAGCATGCACAGAGGCAAAGTTCCATGTTCCTATAGTGTACAGGGTAATGCAGCAGCTGAGCAAAATGCTTTGGGATTTGGGCATCAAATTCAACTTACATCCTTTGGAGGGATATAGGATTTGATCCTCAAACCCATGAGTGGAATTATAGTTTGTTACTTTGTCCCTGCCCCATCTGGAGCCTGCTATTAGGATTCCCTCTGGGAACTCCCGCTTTTAACATGTGGAATTTGCAACCATAAAAGAATTAAGCTCATTTAATTTCCAGGATTAGAAATCAGTCACACAGGATGGCAGTTTGTAGGGAGCAGTGGGTGTAGTGCAGCTTTCCAAGCAACAGAAAAGCCTGTAAACTAGCTGTGATATAGGCAAATTAATTAGTAACTGTTCACTCATTATCTAGTTTATTACTCTCTCCAGGTTGGACTCCTGCATGGATGTGAATATTCCCTCACTCAGTACTGTCAATTCCCACACCCCAGGTATGGGCTTCCCTTTCCGCCCACAGGAAGAAACGGATACCTCAGACCCAAACAGTGCAGTAAGGGGGACAGGTCAGCTAACGAGCAAAATTAGATGCTGCAGTCGGCTATGAAGTCCTGTGCATATGGAGGTCTCTGGACCAACCTCCTGCTTATCACAGAGATCAGCTTATCACAGATCTTTATCCAGCTGGGTCTTGAAACACTAAACGGATGAGGACCGCATAAACACTCAGGGCAACCTACTCCAGCGCTTACCTGTCCTTATGGAGAAAAAGGTTTTCCTTTTGAACCTCTCTTCCTTCAGCCTGCATCTGCTGTTGTCTCTCAGCCTACTCCTAGGCACCCTGACCAGGGCCTGGCTCCATCTCCTCAGGACTCCTCTTCCCAGGTCGGGTGCTCCGGGCCCCTACTCCCATGACAGCCTTCAACTGAACTCACTCCCAGGTGTTAGTTTCTGCCTGGGACTGGGGGCCCAAAGCTGCTTCCCCTCTTCCCTACGGTGCTGTGTGATGCAAAAGCCCAGGAAAATGGAAAACCTCTTTAGTGCTCTCTTCCACATTTAGAACCAGCTCTAAAGCCACATCTCAGCACTCGTGCAAGAGCTTATAGGCAGCCATCAGTAGCATGGGAATATGTGAACTTGGCAGGCACAAGTGGCCCAAGCAACCTGGAAGGGAAGATTAACTGAGCTTCTGTGACTGATTTCTATCTCCCTCTCATTTGGGAGAGGAGGAGAAAGGGCATTTTTTCTCCTGTTGCATTTCTTTGTTTTAGCTTGAACAGCTGTTTCATTGAGTTGAGTTTCATCCTTTCTCCTCCCATATGATTTTGAAAGTCACAGCTTCCCTGGTTGTTTTGCATGGCTCCAAGCTGTAAGTTGCCTTGTTAAGATGAAATTCGTTTTCCAACTATTGATCTTACCTTCTAAATTTTTCATTTGCTCTTTGAAGTTGCAGCCAAACAGAAATGTTCCTGCCACTGACTGTGATTTTCTCACATGAAAATTAAGCTCAGCGTATCCTGGTAAAGGTAATGAAATCAGATCATTATCAGAGAAAAATCAAAGCCTTTACCAAGTAACTTTTATGAAAGTATTCTGTTTGCCTGTGCAATGGATTGCCAAAATTTTTATTGCTAGCCTAAGCATGGCACCACTCAGATGATAAACATATTCTGACTCCACCTAACTTCTTAATGATTTTGTTTACTCTCCTGGATTAATTTTCAACAGATTAATGGTTGTTTTCTCCCTAGAGAAGATGATTTGGTAATAATCCTTTTGAGTCGGAAAGAAAAACTTACTGGATAGAATTGCTAATGTTTAGGTGAAATATTGCACAGGACAGAATTATAAATTAATGCCACATACATAAATCTGAAAAGTCTGAAATTCAGCTGAGAGAGTACTTTGTATGTTTATACTGCTGTGAATGTGGGAAAGTGTTTATAGTCAGATGATGATCATTAGTTAACTATTAGATTAAGAGGTAGGAAATGTTGACTTCACAGACTCGTAGGACTTCCTAATTAAATTTTCTCATATTTTTTATCAGTGTAACTCTACTCATAAACAAGCTTGCTGATCAAACTACATGGTACAAATTGCTTTTGTGCACAGCTCCTCAGGTTCGGGGAGGGTATTCTCCGTAGAATTGAAGAGACGTGCACAAGTGAAAAACTTTTTCTAGACAAGATGTTTTCAAGATTCTATTTTATTACAGTCAGGACAACTCTTGCTTCCTACAGTAGTGTCTGAGAATAGGCATTGTGGTTTCTGGGGAGTATCTGACTGCAGGATATGCTCGGGGCTTATAGAGCCTGATCCATGGTTGTGGATGAATGCCCTCCGCATTGTCACCTTGTGTTTCAGGAGCTTGGGAAGCAGGATCCAGGACTGAGAAAATGGGGAGATGGGAAAATAGCATTAATCAGGAGGAGCCCTGCTTTTTTGCCTATTGTAGGGGAGGCCCAGTTTTGGAAAGCAGTACTCTAGTGAAGAGCCCTGCTGCAGCTGTTGTCCTCAAAGTTAGAAGCATGCAGGAGTCATCAGGAAGACACTGAATAAAATTTCTCCTTGTATTCACAAAACTTGCTGGCTATCAGATTTCAGTTTTCAAATGTCAGTTTTACATCAAAGGAATTGCATTCCCCAGGGAGGCAAAACAACATAAAGCAAGCAAACAAACAATTATACATCATCTTCATCCACTCCTAAGCATGTTAATAGCTGTGTTAACACAGATGATCATCCTCCATTTAATAATGAAGATGCCTGTCTCAAAACCTACCTGACTTTTATCTGTAAGCAATGGTGCTAAAATGATCTGGCCATCCTTTGATCTTAAGCACAATGGGACTTTGAAAAGCAGCAGACTGTCCATTCTAGCCTCAGAAATCTCTTCTCTGATCACAGTGCTTCTGTCTGAACATCCCCACTTTCATGCTGCACTTGCAAACAAAGGTCCTGCCATCTCTCCTTGCCTCTTCACATCTTTCACAACCTATTTCTCAACAAAACTTTGTTCTTTCCACAATGGTTGCTAAGGAAAATTTGCAATTTTCCTTCATTTCCTTTTTTTGCTTTTTTCCTTCTCTCTTTTGATGCCGTTATGGTGACACACTGAGCTCCAGACTCCACTCACAGCACTGCATCCCTCCCTCCTGCTCAGCTCTTGCCACCCCTCCTCACCTTGCTGCGTTTCCTATCTTTATGCTGTTTGGTTTATGATCTCAATGATCATGAGCGTTATGTTTAGCAAAAAACAAAAACAAAAACAAAAGCAACACTTTTTCATTTGATCCACTTATGTCACTCATTGTACCACCCCTTATTTTTTCCTTCAATAAAAGTCATTGTTAAGCCCCTTTTTTCCAATGACATTTTATTCAAAAATCACTACTTCTTTGCCTTTTCTTGAGAGCTCTTTTATCAGTGCTGGTTTCTTTTGTCTACTCCCACTGCATTTTCGATCTCTGTCTCCCCCAGTGTGATCCCCGAATGTTTTATTTTTCTTAACTCTCTTCTCTTAACTCTCTTCATTTCCATCAGGTTCCAATGTTACAAACAGTACAGTTGTTGCCATCATTCCTATTTTTGGACAAACTACACGTTTTGCCTTCTGAACAGTATTTATATTGAAATTTGCTTCATGCCTGTTGTTCCAACTCATAAATGTCATGATTTTTAGCTGTGCAGAAACAAGCAATCCTGCAAGTAGCTACAGTCACCCTCCACTAATCTTTGGACACAGTTTATGGTTTTCTCCTTTTAAAAAATGCCCGTGCTGTGATCATTACTAATATATGCATGATATTTATTCTCCAGACTGAAGATTCAGCATCTTTTAGACCCATAACTTATTTTTGGTACCACTGTCAGGAGGCATTTAGAGTTCAGCTTTGCAGGATGCTACACATAACGCTGCACCAGAGCACTTAAACTTCAACTTACTGTTCAGCATGCGTGTATTCCAGTCCAACCATAACACAAATTTAAATGTAAGTGTGAAATTAAACTCTCAGGTAGACCAGGGTTCATGGGTTCAGTCCTTCACAGAGCAGTCTTACATACATTTTTGTAATACCAGTGCATGGAGCTCTGTGCCATGAAATGATGACATTCAATTTCAGCAAAAGAGAAAATAACACTGACAGAAATATTCACCTGCCAATTAACAGTTCAAAAAGTAGCTGTCTGTAGATGTATCAAGCCTCCCTACCTGCCTTCTATTGAATAATTCCCCCACGATATTCAACTGCCAACCCTCAGATTAAGCCAGACCTCCCCAACTACTGATTCTCATATATTCTAGCTTGCTTTTCAATAGAATAGCATGTTTCTTGTAACATACAAGAAAATAAAGGCTAAAATATCACTTGGCAAATGAATAGAGCCCAAGCATTTATAAAGCCTCATACTAGAATATATAATACTTATGAAAAACGTACCAGAGGAACTGGAATAAATGGGGAAGTAGAAGGATATTAGAAGGATGTAGAAAGGCCCAGTGCAAGGATTAAATTTACTAGTATGAATATCTGAGCAATTGCAAAAGTGATCTTGCCATGTATAGAAGGTGGTTAAGATAATTTTATCAGGAAATAAAAGTAATTATGTATTACCTCCTATAAAGCAGCCTCATTTCCTCTTAGAATAGCAGATGATTAAGATCTCTTCAACACCAACTTTTTGATGTACAAACTTGACAAGGAGTGACTGAGTTTCAGGAAGTTCTCTCTAAGCCAGGCTTTCTTGCACATTTATCTTATCTACTTGTATTTGCTATCTAGAATATTTCTGCAAATTTATGAGATTTTTGCATTTTTACTCTGGGTCAAGATATTAGTTTAAGCTTTCTAAAGTCTGTCTCCTTACTAAAAATGCAAAATAGAAAAAAGAACCATATGAATTTTAAAACCACTTATTTTCTCTGCATTTTAAATAATCCACTCTTGTACAAAGAATTACCAAAAGCTAAATCTAATCTTCAGAAATATGCTCTCCGTTTTGCAGCGCTTCCAAAACAGCAAAGCAGCTGAAGATTGAGCTTGAATAATACATTTAAAGAAAATAATGTATTCTTTAAAACGACAGTTTAAGTGCAGTTTTTAGCTAGCGTCATTTTTAATCCTTTATAGATTTCTAAAAGAAATGGAAAGTGAAGTTAGGAAATAAGTATGGCAGTTTTAAAGAATTAAGGTGCAGACAGACCAAGGGACTAGATTGAAACACCCCAGTTAAAATGGCCCTGACAGCCACGCACAGTTGCCACTGACCCTGGACTTACTGAAGCTACCTTACATTTCCATCAGTAAAATGTCTCAAGCACCTGAGGGTTTGTGCATATAAAGCCTGGCTTGAACAGCTGACCCCAGGTAAATTAAGAGCATGCAAAGACCCACAGATTCAGTACTGTGAGAGTCTGTGATGATTCTCTTCAAAGTCAGATCCCAAGCAGAAGAAAAAGTGGAGGTGGTTAAGGCCCCTCTGCATCGTCTATGACTGTGGGCTTTTTCAAAGGTTTCTTAAAATTGTATGGAGAGCTTTGGCACAGAGCTCACAGTGTTGGGGATGATAGGGGCCTAAAAGTCTCTAAATATGGCTGCAGTAAAGCTTGCAGGTTTAGAGCTAACCATATGCTGAGATGTTGGCGTGCCCAGGGTCTGCAACAATCTTTTGGAAAGAGCTGTGCATGCACAGTCAAAGAGCAGCAGTGGCCCTGCCTGCCCACACGACAGCACAGACTGCAGGGCGAGCTGAAGAAGCCTGTTAGGAAATGCTTCAAGCAAAACCAAACAGAGAAAATCATTCTAAGGAGGAAAAGGGAACTCTTCAAATGCAACCTAAAGTGATTATTCTGCCTTATTTAGTGCTGCCTTCAATCTCAGTGATAATGCCTGTTTGCATAATAGCAGACACAGAAAAGGGCAGTGCATACTTTAATACGTAAAGCAAGAGGCGAGGCACCTTTGGAGACACACACTGGAGAATGACAACAAAGCTTCAGTGGAAAAATCACTTCCTTGCTCCATTTCCCTAATGCCATCATGAAAGCTTTTCCCTGCAGCTTCAGTCAACAGCCTCGCCTCACTGGTGGAGAGATAAGGACTTGTTTGGGAGAAAAGAGTGTTTGCTCCAGTCCTGGGCACTCTCCCTTGTCCTCACCTTGTTGGTTGCCAGATCTTGCAGCAGTCCTGCTGGCATCTTCACGGGGCAGCCACCCTCACAGCCTCCATGATGGGTTGCTGCTGACATTCCTCTGTGGCCACATGTACTTTCCTTGACACCCAATTTCAGCAACAAAAATGGGGACAGAACTGTTCACATCTGAAAGCAGCTTAGGGAATATTTTGCCGTGTAGCTTTGAAAAGAAAACATAGCTGGGTATCCTCTGGAAGGTGCAAGGCTTAGGGTTTTGCCACATATTTAATCATTGTGTTTACTCCCTGCCATCCCCTCTGGAAGTCCAGGAGTGGAGGAAGCAATACTCATTCCTGTCCTGGCTATGTGATGCCTCCAGTGACAGGGCTTAGAAACACAGTCCACCCACAGATGGCCCTGAATTCATGGTTGTCCCACAGCCAGCATTGGCTTCCTGTTCCCTTCAGTAGCCAGCTGTCAGATGCTTGACTGTCCGTCACCAAGACCAGACCAGGGGCTGTTTCTCAGACTCAGTTATTAGGGCCCTTGGGCCCCTGTGTCTTTTTATGTATGTGTAGAGATGGGCTTTTATTCCTGTAATTTAAAAACCTGAGTCATTATCTGCACTTTGAGCTGAAATTTCCACAATATTGGTGGATGCTTAAATTTTACTAGCATTCGTGTAATCATTAAAGGCATGTACCTTTAAGAATGCCTTCATATTTCTGCCCCGTAGAACAACCATAACTTGACTCAGATAGGTTGAGATTTATCGGAAAAGATTGAGGAAAAAATCGTGCTGTTACTGCAGCTGTTACCTTATGTCTGTGTTTTCTTCTATACCTTCCAAGTAGAAAGAGCTCATCTTGTAGAGCAACTGAAAATTTGGGGGATGAGATACACAAGGGTGCACTGCACCGAGTTTTATATTTGAGACATTTTCAGCCAATTATTTTATTTTCATTTAGTAGTCATATACAGATAAAATAGTATAAGTTATTAATGGACAACAGTAAGTCATTTTTGTTTTTCTCTTTCCTACCAGGCTCCTGTTGGTTATGCCAGAGATTAACTGTACTACAAGCAGCTTTTTTTTACAGTCTACTTTGTACCAGTCAAAACACATGTGCAAATTGTTAGTCAAATTAGTTCAGAAGTTGCTGCTTAGTGTTTGGTGGTTGTTCAAGCTACTGCTGCAAGGCAAGAATCTACTTGCAGGCTCTCGTTGTTCTTACCAGTCTGAAATTTACATGACAGAAAAATAATAATGTTCGTGTATTGGCAGCATCAATTTTGTGTCATCAACTGCTATGTATGTGCTCATGCTGGCATGTTATTGTGCTTAACTAACTGTATCTTCAAATTGTATCAGTAAAAGCATTACCAGGATTACTGGGGAAACATTTTTGGAGCAAAATTCCACTCTGAAATACAACATTTCCTGTTGCAGCTCTCAATTACTGAAGTCTAATGGGAATTACCATGACTCCTTTAAAGCTTGCAGCAACAGTTCTGCCAAATTCAGCAGGATCGGGGGAGGCAGAAGGATCTGTCCCTTTGATATTACACACTTCCTTCTCCTTCTCTCTGTATAGTTGAAAATCCTGAGTTTGTTTCCAATTCTCTTGTATTAAGCATATGTAATAAAGTGGGGTTTTTAATTACAGAAATATTAATATAAAAAGCAATTTGAAATACAAAGTGATTCTTTCTGCCAGCAGAGGTGAAAGATAATTACAACCTGAGCACAGTATACGTTCTAAAAGACACGAAGAGAGAAAGCTTTTCAGATCCACAAGTGCCAATTATGCAGTACTCTTCCATGTCCACGGAGAACTATCAGTGCCTGTGTGAAAATCCCCTCTTTAAGGTATTTCAGCATCTCTCATTAGCAGGTTATAATCTGTTTTGCAAAGTAAAGAAGTAGAACAACGCTAACGGTATCACACCTATGACATCTGTGGTTCTGTGAAAGTCTGATGGCTAAAACACCCACCATGGCTGTTGCCTGATTAGCAGTGTAGGAATTATGGCTGTAGATGAGTTGTAATTGGCTGTTACATATCATCTTCCATGGGCTTTGCTGTGTGCAGAAGCAGATGACAGTACTTCAAAAACAGCGTGTGTTGGAGTCCTGCCTTACACCCCTGCCTTTGGTGGAAGAAGGAGCTGACCATGGGAAGCAGTGATAAAAAAACACTCTGATGTGGAGACAAACTGTGGATGTCATTGAGCGGGAAGGCATGTGTGGTTCAACAGTGTGGGGATATATTAAATTACATGAGTTAGTGCAGGCTAAGGAATGAAAAACATGCAGAAGCACATTCTGCAGTTATGAATCATTTTTCTATCACAACAATCATTTTTATTAGCTACAATACTAATTGAATTTCTCTGCAGTTACTTCAGTTCATCTCATTATTAGCAGAAAATAGATTAAATTGTGAATCAGAGCTTGTGGTGATCTCACGGAGGTAGGTTCATTACAAAGGACTCTAAGCACTCGATTCTGCAGCTCTCTGGAGCTTTAGAGAGAATTTACTAGGTTCTCGCTAGAGATCTTCACTGAAGTTGTCAGATGAGTGTTTACATGGAACAGGAAAACTGGGAAAGGTGAGAAGAAATTCAATGTATAGGAACCAGTAATGGTTCTCATTCTGCCATGAGTACTTTAGAGCCTTTGTCGGTGTGTGCTCATGGACCCAAGGCAAGAGAAGTGCGCCAGCTCCCCAGCTGCCTGTCTTAGCTTAAAGCCATGATAGATGGATGTATCCTCTACCTGCAGGTCTAAGCAGCAGAGCTCTGTGCAAACCAGATGTGACCGCATAAAGATGGCTCCAGCTCCGAACTTGGCCCTGGGCTGCCAGCATCCATTTCTCTTTTTCATGTAGTACAAGAGAGTAGCTGGAAAAGAATTCTGAGCAAAACTGTTTCTGAATTATAGTGGGGTTTTTTCACCTGAAAGCCATTCTGGCAGATACACCTGCTGCCGTGTCACACAGTGAACTGTTCAGTTTGTAAACCGATCAGTCTGCAAATAACAACAAACAAATTACATGCAGTGAAGATCTGGACTCTTTTTTTCTATCTACTGTAAAATATTTTGTATGCATTTGTGCATATTCAATTCCCTTCCAATTAAAAAAGGTTATCAAGGTTTTTACATCATTAAATAACTTTGAATATAGAAAGTAGGAGAACAGTCTCTATAAGCGAAACAGCCAAAATTGTTGAACCAAATTTATTCAGAAGAGGAGAAAAGAAACGACTGTGTGCTTGTCTGTAAGCCTTTTATTTTTACCTGCATTTTTCTTCCTGCAGAGCTGAAAGTTCTGTGTTTTGTTGTAAGTTATGTTTGTAGATCTCAAACTCACAACAGACCTCACGTCTTTCAGTCTGTGAAATTTCACCTAGTGTCCATTTGTGTGGAGCTGTAACTGTTTGTGGCTGAAACGCTCCCTTCCAGATAAATATTATGAGCTGAACCACTCAGCACTTCCTTTGATAATGTGTTGTGAGAGATAATCACTGCCAACATTGAAGTTATGAGCTCTGTTTTCTGTCTGAACTTGCCTAGCATTACTTCAGGGCACTGGTTGTTCACAGACCTTCCTGTGCTTAAGGAGCTCTTGGGTACAAAATATATTTTTCCTGAGAGGTACTTAGGCACTGCCATCTCTCTGTCCTTTTTGATGAAGCTAATCATAATGATGTCTTAAAACTCGATATTGTTAGGCATGATCTCCAGCTGCTAATCACATCTGAAGCTTTTTCAAGCCGCTGTTTTAATTTCTCACTTTGCTGTTTATTCCATTTTCTCTAGGACTATTTGTATGTATCTGATGAATTTACAGAGAAAAACAAACACACAAACAAACAAAAAACCCACACCTTCTTATCTTTGATTTTGCTAGCTTAAAGAAGCAGAGCTCCTGTCTTCTAAGGCACATTTCTTATTCCTCCATCCTGCTGCACTTTTCCTGCTCCTAATCAACGCTGAAATCCCCTTTCTTTAACAGGAGTGACAAAAGTGCTCTCTCATTTTAATCAGCATTTTTCACTCATTACAATCATTTTTCTTGTGATTCTCTCATAAATCTTAAGTTTTTTTTTTTTTTCCGTGAGCTGTTATTGTGCCTCTGGATTATATATACATACAATAATATATAATATACATATATTTATTATACAAATATGAATGGAAAAAATAATATATCCCCTGTCAGGTATTCCCCCTGTCTTTAGCAGTAAATAAGTTTTGAAATATTCAAGCAATGCCTTTTTTCAGCCATTCCCTCGTTGTCCGTATCTGCTACCTGTTATCTAGTGATAACCAGCACTTCAAGCAGCTGCCTGTGCCACTGTGCCCTGCTGGCACTGCAGACGGATGTGCTTGAGAAGCAGTGGGACAGAGCAGAGATCTGCAGGGACTTCAAGAACTCTTTTCATTTGTCAGTTACAGATAAATAGGAACACATTCTTACCTCCAAATGTATACCCAGTAGTCATATTTATTCCCTCTTTCAGAAATCATAAACTAATTCTTTCTGCTTAGCTCTGGTTGCTCAGGAAAGCCAGATCATTTTCTCAAGGACTGAAAACCTGTAAGTTGTGTCAGACATCCAAAGATCTGAGCCTCATGCACAGACACAAAGAAAATTCTTTCTCGGTGATCAGCAATAGCAGTAGGTAGAGAAAAAGATTAAAAAATACGTGGGAAGTTTACCCGTTGCAGCAGCTTTTTTCCAGCCCTCTGCATTTGAAGGCAGTCAACTTTTTATTCAGGGAATTAGTGCTGTGGATGTGGCTGTTGGACAGTCAAGGTCATTTTGAAATGTGCATGTCACCAACCAGGGCACGCACAAGCATTGGTGGTACAAAGTTGAGATCATTTATTGTGACTTCCCAGAATGCACACATTAAGGAATCAGTTTGGCTTTTGTCCTCTCTGCATTTAGCTGACTGGTAGCTACATACGCAAACAATAAGAGCATCGGCCATTAAAACGAATGCTGAGTGCCACTGCATTTCATTGGGGTAAAAACAAAGGTCTTGTCAAAGAAAGGGAAGCGACAAAAAGATCCTGTTTTACCATTTCGATGACTCTATTCTCCCAAACAAAGAGAATAAAATATAGCAAATTCATTTTTCAAGTGAATACATCTCCGAGTATTAACAGTAAACTAACATGTCCTAAAGGAACGTCAGAGGAAAACATCTGATTAAAGAATGGGAAGAGGACATCTTAACACAATGTCTCGGTGTCTCAGTGTCCTGTTGCCAACGAATGCCTAAAATGTTATGCATGCCAAGTAAAAGGGCACGCTCCTGAACATGTATTTTCAAATATCCTATAAAATGACTTTGAAAAGAACCCTGCTGTGTAACATCTAAAGTTGGTGCAAAACCAGCAGCTGAGATCAATACACGCACTCAGAACCGTGCAACACTGATAGCCCATTAAAGCAATTCTAAAATGAAAGGAGTATTTAAAAGAGTTCTAATGTAACTCCAGTGAGACCAAGAAAGTGAGTCTGCATTATGTACCATACTTCTGAAATATTTTTGCAGAAGTGTTTTCAATTTCTGTGTAATTTTGAGTAAAGTAAGAATTAGACCTGATAACTAATAAGTAGTGGTCTTCTTTGTGCTGGCCCTCACTATGCCCTGGCACAGCAACAGAACCCAGAACGAAGTGCCTTAATAATGCTGTTCTGCTAGAACCCACAAGCTAAGCCAGTCCTGCCTAGCACTAGCACAGAAAGGCATCTCACCACCAATCCTCAAAGTCGTTGTTCTTCTGTTATACTGGTCTGAGACACAGTGGAGCTGCAGAAAGAATTGCTCAGAGCCGACTCTTCCTCTGCTTCCAATTATTTAAACTCCTGTAGAGTGAATTATAGTGGAAATTCCTCAAAGGTCACTTCCAACTTAACGTAGGCAAGTAAACTGCCCCCTCTTAATGTCTAGAATACAGATCAGACACCATGGCATCAATACTGATGGGAAATTCCTTCTCTGCACAGAAATGTGTGACCAGCAACTGCTACTGTTATGTCCCAAAAGTTAGAAAGGGGATGAGGAAACTGGAATGACATTGCTGGGATCACCCACCTCCATTATCCAGTCTCAGGCAGTGATTAGATGCCAGCTTACTACAGGAGGAGCAGTCGAAGTTCCTGGGATGTTCATTTACTTCTTCACAATGTGGTTGACTACAGACCTCAGCTGTGCAGGAATCTGTTGGGAAGAGATTCAAAACTGGACCAGTGAGATAGTCCATGTTTTTTTGGTAGGTAGGTTGTTTGTTGGTGTTTTATTTTGTTATTGACTAACCAAAGACTAGTACTCAAAAATAATTAATTACACAGGTTATTTAGAACAAGGTTAACAGCTCCATTAGTGCAACTGAGTGTGCCCTAAATTATAGGCTGGGTGTGGAAAGCCTTTCATCGTGAGAGAAAAATATGCATGGAAATATGTCCTGAAAGAACATATGATGAGCAATCACTCAGCCTGCAGAGCCCTCGCTTCTGTCCTCTCTTCCACTCTGGTCACCTGTAGGGAACTGCTGGAAGATGCTACTCCTATACAAATTGAGATATCAGCAATATATTGATGGAACTTTTGTTCATATGCAGGAAAATCAGGATCTTTAGTCATGAGAAATTGTTGCTACACAGTTCTGACATGGTTTGGCATTTGCATACAGAAATTAGAAATAGAAACAACTCAGGAAATTGTAGAAAAAGGTAGACACAGCTTGCAATAGTTATTTCAGGCTTCTTATCTCAAGAAACTGACAGTAAAGCAGGTGGGTGAGAGGAAAAAGCACTTGGGTTCCATATCCCTATTCCAGTCAATATCTGAAGGTGCAGTATCGCACACTGCATGCCAAGAGAGAAACAAGCTCTCTCTTTTTTCACTCATTCATATTGTTTTCCTGCTTTCCTCTCTCCCTGATGCCAGTCACTTCTGCGGTTTCCCTGCCTTCTGCCAGCTTCGTTATGAGATGTTTTTAATTAATACATCAAGCAACGTATCACTTCTGGGGGGTTGGGATCCATCTTTTGGGTAAGTTTAATTGGAATACCTGGGGGTCTGGAAAGTGTTATATCAAGCACACACTGCATAGCCAGGAACTGCAGAATGGTAGTGAGGAGGGCAAGATTACCATCAAGTTATTTTTGCACTGTTTGCTTCATGCATTATGTGAACTCAAGTTCTTTTCAATGGACATTTCCAAATTGTTTTCAATAGGATATGATGCTGCCGTCAGTAGTCATTCAACTCAGTACTGATTGTGCTCAAATTCTTTGGCTTTTAATTTCAAGAATCTCGCCTTATCTACTACCTGGCAATAATTAGAGATGCTTCTGAAAACAGGCCTCTTTTGCCTTTGCCTGGCTGCTGGTATTAAATATTAGCGTATTAGTAAGGCTTGGCACAAGCTATCTTTTTAAGAATGCTTTTAATAAAACATATCCATGTGTGATTATAAATCAAATAGCTTTATAATTAAAAGACATACTTGGCCTTTTTTATCCTGTGAAGTTTTGCGTGAAATTGGAGCCTTGCTGTGTTGTTTTTGTTTTTTTTTTTAGGTAATTGAACCTTTTCACAAATGACTTCTTCATTCCTCTTAATTAAAATGTATAACAGCTTTTTATTTAAAGAGCACAAATTCATCAAAACAAGTAACAACCCAAATTGTCACCGAATTGTTGGATCTGTGTTTCTTTGTCACCTGCCTAGAGATCTGGGAAGTAATGCAGATGTGAGGATGACATTTCACTCTTCTTCACTGTTGTCATTACAGATTCCCATCAGCCCCCTGCACAGCACTCTCATCCGGAAAAGCAGGAGAAGCAAATTTTTTGGAGTACTAATGCAGTTTACATATCACTGACAGCACTCTTCTGCTAACCTATTGTTTTGCCTGCTCTTCACCAGTAGAAGTATTGTATTAATACATACTTACCTTTTCCAGATCCCTAAGTATTGTCTGACAAAAGCATTTTTGCTCAAATGGAATAATACATAATCCCCTTCCTTGGACAATGGGTTAGTTCTAAGTTATCTTTCTCTCTCCTATCACAGTATTAATTTCACAGCAAACTCTTTTTTTTGTTGTTGCTGTACCCTCCAACATTCTCATATTATATCTGCATCATAGCACAATGTAGAGTCTATGACAAAACACAAATTAGTTTTTTTGTGGTTACAGGAAAAACTGTGTTTTGTAAGGTGCAGAAATTGGATGATCCTATTGGGACACCCTCTTGCCACTGCAGGATTTGAAGTGGCAGGTGTTTAGCTGTGATGCAGATTCATCCTCTCATGCTTGCACTGCCTAACAGCATGAAGGCAAATCCAAAGCTTCCAAAAGCCTGTAAAACTCTGATAATCCTGCTAAGATTTACTGCAACTGTTCAGGAAAGAGATACGAGTGAGTCCTGAGATTAGATAAAAAAAGAACCCCCTTTTCTTTTTTTTAAGATAAGCAACTCCAGTCTGAAGGAAGAAAGTCGGTAATTCACCATAAGTACTACCCAAGGAGAAACTAATTCCTTTCAAATACGGGGTCAAGTTTTATGTAAAGACATTGTGACCTGTAATCACTTTTGGCTATGAATAAACATGTGTGCTTTGAGAAACCGTGGAGTGAAGATAAAACATGGTCACAAACACATGCAGTCAAACTCTCTTGGAGGTCTGTGGAAAGGTTGCCATCGATTTTGACAGAATTTGGATAATTTCTGTAATTCTGTCATTCAGCACAGGTGCTTTTATTCAGGGCATTTAGATTCTCTAGGTGTAAGAACAAATGCAGCCTACATTATCATCAGCAGAGACCAGAAAAGCACAATACTTCTGAAAATTAACCTAGCAAATCTTTTAGAAAGATGTGTTACCTCCAAATGAATGCTTCTCAACTGGTGATGAACATCAGTTTAAGTACCAGCTTAAATGGGAGAAAGGTTTTCAGCACAGCTGGAAAAAGCAGGCAGAGCTTTTGTGAAGCTGGAGGTTACTGTTTTGTCCTTCTGTGAGTGGCACTTTGTTTAACATATGAATTCTGGGGTGCTCACTGATGGCTGCCATTGCTGACCAGTGGAAATACTTCCTGAAGTGGAGGGAATAAAAATAGATAATTCTGGTTGGTGCATTAACCAAAGAGCTCACTATTACAGTGATTTCTATGGCTACCAACATAAAGTCACAAATAGCTGTTTCTCAGACACATCAGTTATTAAACTGAATTCATTTCACAGCCCTGAGATCAATGGGCTAAGTTCCCCCTGGTGCATGACAAACAGGATCATAAAAACATTTATATCATAGAATCATAGAATCGTTTGAATTGGAAGGGACCATTAAATGTCATCTAGTCCAATTCCCCTGCAATGTACAGGGACACCTACAGCTAGATCAAGGTGCTCAGAGCCCCATCCAGCCTGACCTTAAATGTCTCCAGGGACGGGGCAGCCACCACCTCTCTAGGCAACCTGTTCCAGTGCCTCGCCATCTTCATTGTGAAAAATGTATCCCTTATATCCAATCTAAATCTCCTCTCATTTATTTTGAAGCCATTTGCCTATTTCCTGTCAGAGCAGACCCTGCTTAAGATTCTGTCCTCTTCTTTCCTATATCCCCCCTTTAGATACTGAAAGGCCGCTCTCAGATCTACCCTGATCCGGCTCCTCTCCAGGCTGAACAGCCCCAGCTCTCAGCCTGTCCTCATAGGAGAGGTGTTCCATCCCTTGGATCATTTTTGTGGCCCTCCTCTGGACGCACTCCAGCAGGTCCATGTCTCTCCTGCACTGAGAACTCCCCACCTGGACGCAGTACTTCAGGTGAGGTCTCACAGAGCAGAGCAGAGGGGCAGGATCATCTCCCTTGCCCTGCTGACCATGCTCCTTTTGATGCAGCCCAGTTTACAGTTGGCTTTCTGGGCTGTGAGGACACATTGCTGGCTCATGGCCAGCTGCCATCCACCAGTACCCCAAGTCCTTTTCACTAGGACTGTTCTCTATCCCTGGGGAACCAGGGGTCCCCCAGCCAAGCTGCCTGTGTGCCAGGTCCTACTTAGATCAGTTGGATCAGATCAGCACAGTGCAATCCTGGTTCAGAGCGGCACTGGCCTCCTTCATTCCTTCATCATTCCACTTTCTCTGCCTGGATGCACTTTTCCTGGTCCACTGAAGGACTCTTCTTTCTCTTGGATCTCTGCACTTTACTCATGAGAATAATTCTGGAAGTTCAGTTTGGCAGAGGAGGAATCTATTCTCCTTTCCTGAAGATCACTGCCCAAAAATGATGGAATCCTACAGTTTTGCAAGTTACTCTGAAATTTGGATGGCAAAAGCCAACAGAAAAATCTCTGTACCAAATTCATGGAAAGCAACTCCACTGTCTGTAGGAACAGTTGGACAGAAATGAAGGGAAACGAAGCATGCCTTACACGTGGCTGCTCTGTCAGCATGGTCCAGCTGAGAAGATGCCAGCCACTAGCAGCCCTTCTGTTGAGGATGGTTTCATCCAACATCACGTCCTCCATTTGTACTCTTGGAAAGAGATGGAGATTTAAGGAGTCATGTTTTCTTTGGCAACCTACCTTCATGTGTTACTATGATTTAGAACTCTCCTTGACTTACTGTTCCTTAACTCAAGCAGAAATATTTCTACCTACTCTACACAAAATCATTACCTGTTACAATCAAAGGTAAAGCATGGTAAGTCTCTCAGCTGGCCATTGTTACCAGAAAATGCAATGCTAGACCTACTCTTAACAAAGTGTTGACTCATCATAAGGGCTTCCCCAAGGGTGTTACACAAAGGCAGGAATAAAGATTTTCACATATAAACATCAAGCTCTACATATACATCCAACTTGTTAATCATGTTCAGTAGGATGTCACAGCCAACACTGATACATGCAGTTTATCACTGACCATCAGTTTAGATCATCAAATCATAGAATCAATCGGAGATTCATAGAATCATAGAATGACTTGGGTTGAAAAGGATCATAATGATCATCTAGTTTCAACCTCCCTGCCATGGGCAGGGTTACCAACCTAGAATCATGCAATCATTTGAATTGGAAGGGATCACTGGAGGCCATCTAGTCCAACTCCCCTGCAATGAACAGGGATGCCTACAGCTAGATTAGGGTGCTCAGAGCCTGATCTTGAATGTCTCTGGAAGCTGGGGCTTCCAGCACATCTCCAGTCAACCACAGTCTCTGAGATTACAATTTGGGGATCCTTAGATCACTTTCACTTCTACAAATTTGGCTTTGAAGACAATTATATGGAACATTTGGAGATAACTGGGAATATTTTGCTTTGAAAGCCACATGCTTTTGCATTGTTAGAATTAAATAGAGCAATATTTTAGTGGCACATTTTTAACTTTTTTGCTGGAGTTTTTTGTTTAGTTCTGAACAAAGCTTTTCAAAATACCACAGAATGATAGCAGGGTGGCAGTTACATTTCATGAACTGTGAAAGTAGATACTGAAAGGTCTCGATTTCTAGGAAGCACCTCTCAAACTATGCACAGGTATAAATTATGCAGCTAATTCAAGTCATGGAGGACAGCAAATCTGTAGCTAAGCTGTCTGAAATAATAAGAGCGGAAAGACTTTCAATCAGTCAGCCTCACTGGGAAATTACAGCGCTTGGTTTTCACAAATTACAGAAATACCTGCATTATTAGCTACTGAATAAAAATTATTTACAGTCTATTTAGGAGAAGTAATGTGCTCTAATTCATGAAACTTAGAAGAGCTGAAGGGCTACTTTTTAAATAGCATTCTCTGTTGTCTGAAAGTCTTTACTGCAGAGCATAAGACACAGGAATAAATGCAGTCTGTTTCCAGAGCCTGGAAGCTAAAGTGGCAGTGCTGACATATAAAATAGTGAATAATACAATGAAAGTAATCTGTTCTTCTTCCAGTATGAGTTTGGAGATGTCAGTGATAGTACTCTTCAGTGTAATAACATTGTGCATTATTAAAGACAAGATCTCAACAGCTGCTTAATGTTAATGTGAGACCCCTGAACATATTCTGAGAGGCTCCATGTCAGTCCAACACAGGCACTGCAGTTCTCACTCACCGTATAATCACCGCCTTCTGTTATGCTTTGAGAGTTTATTTGCTTTTTTATCAGACAATCATTAATCTCTTCTCTTTAAAAAAAAATATTAAAAATGGAATATTCAGAAATAACTCTGCAACTACCCACTGTTCAGTTCTTCATATTTGTATTTGAAGAAAAATAAAACTATTTTAAAGTTATCTGATTTTCTGTCTTTTTCATAGAGTCTCTGCATTCATGACTCCAGTCTTTACTTTTCCTTGAGCAGAACCCTACAGCTCCTGTTTCTCAAGAGCAGGCATTACAGGCAGAAGCTGTGAGTAGATTCATGAAGAGCCTCACACAGGATCTGAGCTTAAATTCAGGCTGTTCACACGCTGTGTGCTAGCATATGTTATAAGCAACTATAAATTGTGTACAGATGTGTGCTGGAATTCCAGTGTAGCCAAGCTAACAACATTGAATAACATCTCTTATGCTTTGTAATTATACATAATGAATGTGCTGTCATATAATAGAGTCCGTGGATTTATCCAGTGGCTTTGTCAGCAAGGAGTAAGAATTACCATGTGAATTTTTAAACAAGATTTATAATATGGGGTATGCAAACCAAAGAGAGGAGGCTGATTTCTGGAGGCTTAAATAAACAGACAAGACAGGACTTGAGAAAGATTTGATTAAAGCGGGATTTGAAAGTCAAGAGACAAAAACATTTTGATATAAGCAAAAAGACAAAGTATGCAAACATTGTCCCAGTTCAAAAAGCAAGGTGCCAATAAATGGTAAATAGAGGGAAGCAGAGCAAATGAGATGGCAGGAGCAGAGGGAGAAAGGACGAGGATGTAAAGAAGCTTCAGGAAGGGGGAGTTGGGAGTCCTTCAGGTGCCTTCCCAGGGTTTGCAAAGAGTCTCCACAAAGGTAATGATTTTCATTCCTACCAAGTAAAGATGAGTGTGTTACTTTCCATATACCAGAGTTTGAAGACTAAATGCCAGGAACAGCTATTGTCTTTGTTCCCTCTGAGCCCTCCTGTTGGGCCATAATCTGCATTGCCCCCATAGCAGCTCTCTTTTCCATGGGTCCAACAGAGTGGGCACACCAGCGTTTCCTCCCTTCTGATCAGTGGCAAACACCAAGCAGATAAAAGGCAGCCTGCTTACAGCAAATAACACTTTTCTTCAAGCTGTGTGAACAAAGCAGCAGAGGAAAAAGCAAGGAAAAGACCTGAAAGCACTCAAAAAGAGAGGGTAGGTTAGCTAACAGCTCACAGGAGATCAGGATTCAGTGGCCTCTCCCACTCAGAGCCTGAGCCTCAGCATGTGGTGTAAGCTAATTTACAACAGGGTTGCTATGATCTCACTGTCCTGCCCATTTCCAGCTTTTTATGCCCTTCTCCTCTGTGACTTCAGTGCAGGCACTCGTTTGATTGCATAGTGAAACGGTTCAGGGAGCTGAAAAAACTGAAAGTTTACCATTAAATAAGATAATTAGCTTTCAGCCAGGTCAGTTCCCTGAACAGGATCTGTGTGAAGCCCAGAGATACCAGGGCTAATGCAAGAGAGGGGATGGAGGTACGCAGCCTTGGGCCCCAGGGAAAGCACAGGTTGCTGAAACCTAGTCTTAGATTGCCTTGGGCTGCCATGGAAGCACATCTTGACATCTCCCAGCAGGCAACACAAGCTGTTTTGCAACCTTGTAGATACACGTCTTCCCCTTTCAGGTAACACAGATTTTTTATAAACTAAGATGTTCTGTGTTTCCTCTCCCCCAGGCTGTCATCCTGGTCAAAAGAGGACTCAGGCTTAATGAGACTCCATCCGATAGATGATACTAGCAAATGATTAGCGAATGGCATCAGCTCTGACAGTCATTACTTGTAAGATTCATCCTGCATTTGAGGGAGATCCACTACATCAAAGCTGAGAAAATATATTAATGACAGAAAAAAAAAAAAATTACAGTTTGATTATATCTTGAATTTTGATATTCAGTATACCTTTTGCTATAGATCTTATGCTTGTATTACATATTCCAGTGCATTTCTCCATTCATATAGTGTTTGCATCATTTGGCAGAGAACATGAAAATAATATGATCAGATTTTCCAGACTGCGCTATTAAAATGTCTATTAACAGAAAAGACATGCAGTTAAATCACTTCATATTAAATCAGCAACATTCTTAACCCTGAAGCATGGCTTCTTATTATTTATTGACTCTGCTCTTGACTTGTTGGACTCTTCATATCTCATGAGGCTGATTAGCTACTATCTGATAGTTATGTTTTCTTCTCTCTCAACATTCCTTTGCTTAATCTGTGCAGGTCATTTTACTTAACCCACTTTCTCCAAATTTGTGATACTCATTGGTACCCTCAGAGCCTACCTTTCAGTGTTGCTATAGCTTAACACTGGCCAGTCTCCAGGCTTTCTCCACCACAAACAAAAAGCCGAATACTCCCATTCCTTATCTGGGAGGGACAGCTGCAGCTGTTCTTCCTAGTTCAATTTTAACTGTATATTTCTGAAAGATTAAGTGCTATATACAAAATTCAAAGTGAATCTTTTGAAAAAATATCAGTGGAAAACATTTAAAAGCACAGAAGAGCTAACACTACGAAGGGCTGTGGCTCAGAATCCCAGGTAACAGTAGCTTGTCTGCCTACTGTGACTGTGCTTGTCAATGAGCAGCATAGCTTTCTGCTTTTTTACTGTCCTACTATCTTTTCTATGCATTGGATGCTTTATTATTTCCCTGAGACTTTTCATGAGGCAGGTCATATCTGGCCACGTTATATAGTGATGCCTCCTGATTTTCTGGAAGAACTGGTCTGAATTACATGACACAGTACCACATAATGATGGTGAAACATTGGAAACTCTGCTACTACTTAAACAGTTTCTAGGCCAGGTTAAAGTGCAGCAGAGCCATAGGACATAGTGACAAGTTTTGACAGGAGGAGTTTTTCTAAAGGACAGTCTTTCATCTGAGCATTTCAAACTTGACCTTAACAGGGTCATTTTGTAAGGCAGTGGAAGAGCTCAGCAATGTGCAGGCATTCACAGGCTCATTCAGACAAGGAACTCAGGAGCCCAGCATAATCCTTGCCAGGGCTAGGGATCCCACCTATCAGTACAGCCTGGCATTCTCCTGACAGGCGAAGCAATGACAGGCCAGAGAGCCTGCAATCAGCTTCCAGACCATAGTCAGTAGGGTAGAGCTGGTACCAAGTACACAGTAAAGAAAAGGTAGTGTACCACACATGGAGAGTGATCCTAGCCTAAACAAAAAGATGATTATTATTAGATATTGCTACTGGTCCTGGAAAGTTTATTATTTTTGAAGAAAAACAGTATTAGAGGAGTGCTGCTGCAGAAGCTATGTGTTGCTTCACCAAAGCACAACTGACTTACATGTTGTTAGGACTTACCATGCTCCAATGCATTCCCAACCAGCATTCCCTACTTAACAGATAAGGAATTAGCTTGGTGATTAAATAACTTCCATCAAATGCTCTCCTCTTTCAGCAAGCCTGGTCGTCCTTTTGTTGTTCTATTGACCTCCATTTTCCAGGCCATTGCATTTCCAAACAGCCGCCTTCAGAAGCATTATCCAATAACAGAAACAATTAGTTTGCAGATTTAAACCTATCTGGAGCCTTATTGGTATCTGTCAGCATGTTTCAGGTGGTTTTGCTTGTCTTCTCTGCCAGTTTGACTGGTTGCTGTGGTGTAGGAGAAGCACTGCCATAGCTGCTGAGAGCAGTGCCCAAGGGCCAGGCCTCGGTGTGCTGATGTGGGGTAATGCAGCCCAAAGGCACCCCTGATTTCAGAGGCCAAGAGAAAACCTCTCTGAAGTGTTTGCTCTGAGGGTTGATTGGCTGCTGAACAAACGTGTTCAAACTGGACAAGGTGCTGTATTTGCTGCAGTGGAGTTTCTAGGGGCCACTCATGTCTCTGCAAAGCCTTGGGCAGGGTCTCCCCACTGCAGCATGGAGGTGTTGCATAAAAACATGGCCGAGGTGTGACCCTGCTTTTCTCCTCTGTCACACCATTGGCCAGTATGTCATGGTAACCAAGAAAGCACAGAAACTTTAGATGGGATTCATCCCAACACACGTACTCTTTTTATCTCCTTCCCTTTCAGTATCGATCCAAGTTTCAGACATGAAATCTGGCCCTGTGGTGTTATTCAAGGAGAACAGCTGAAGGATTCAGATAGTCACTCTCTGAATGAGTTTGCAGAAGCTAAGTAGCTAGATTAGGAACATACAGGTGGGAAAGTGATAAACCCCACAATCAGAGGCATTTACAAAGTGCTATGAGACTCTGCTTTGTGCTGTTTGTTGCTGAAGGCTGGGATTTTCAATTCCCAGTCTTTGTTGTTTTCCCAGCTTTGTTTGCTGAAGGCAAAGTGATTGTCAAATACCTCGCACAGAAGACCATAATTCTGTCTGGGACATTCAATAATATACATCTTAAATGAGACACAGTACTACCATGCAGAATTATGTCTTACTGCTGCTATTATTTCACTGATTTTACCATATGGTGGATGTTTTCAGTACTGTGTTTTCCCACACAGAGTTTCAGCCCATATGCCAAAGCATAACATGCAGTACACTAAAGGCCACATTTTCTCTGTTTTGCTCCCCTGCAGCTGTGTCTTGCAAGCTCTGTCCAGTCCCCAAAAAGGTTGAGAAAAGACATGCAAGGCTTCCCTGCTTCTGAAAACAGCATCCTCGCAGGTTAAGCAAATTTCTTCTGACTGATCCTGATGCTGAAGCCTGGCTTCTAATATGACTCTTCCTGTGTGGCATAAGGTTCTGGACTATGTTTATTTTTACCATCCTTATGTTACAGCTAGAGTCTTCACTGCCGAAGTCTTTGGCGTGCTCATGGCTGGCTTACTGCTCAGGAGCTGATTGCTGGGAGCGCGGCTTCTGGCTCCATGCAACTGTAGGATAGATGCGCCCTCCCGTGTACCGGCTCCGAAGTGCTTTTGCAGCCACAGCATTCTGAGATCAGAAACACCTCTCTGCAAATTTGGAGATCTATTTTTAAACCAGCTTTTCTTTTTCCACACGGCAGCTCTGCCAAAGCTCTCTTTCAATCACACGGAAGCTATTGATATATATATTTTTTAATTTGGAAGAAAGGTAGACGCTTCGGTTTGCAAAATGTACAGCAATAAAAATAGTGGTGCTGGCTTCCCCCACCTGGCTTTTCTGCTTATGCAGTGAGCTGGAGTCAAAAGAAACAAATGAGTACATCCCCCAGGAGTTTTTGCTGTTTCCATAGATGGTCTGATAAGATTTTGTACAGCTGCCTTTCTAAAAAGAAATAAATTCCTGCCAAACAGAGCAGAGTAAAGAAAGAAATATTTCAAATAACAGTCACTTTGCATAAGGTTCTTTGAAGATGTGCAGAACAAGATGCACATATGCAATTTCAGTAAACCACTACAGCTTAGCTGGCACCACTGAGAAATCTTTTATTTTTTATACACTTGGACTTCAATACCATAATCCCTGCATGAATCCAGTGCAGAACACTGAATCAAATAGCGGCCATCACTATCTGTGTCTAACAGTATAAATGACTGCATTTTTCAGGAGTCCGTTTCTTCCTGAAGCATCAGAGCATGTCAGCGAAACCTTAAGGTGCAGGCGTTAGAGCTGTAACAGAGGAGTCTCTAATTGACCAAGACAGGGTCTCTCATAGACAAGAAAAGCCCCTGGCCATAATTCTAGTTCAAATGACAGAATAGCTGTGCCAGTCATATTTTCCCGTGGAAATGGGATGGCATGGGGTGGGGAGCTGTTCCTTTTGTCCATTTCCATGCAGCAAGCCAGTATGTCTCAGCTCCTGGCACATTGCTTTCCCAGAGTGACCTGAGGAGGATGTAGGTTAGAGGCTGTCAGTTCTCTTCTTGTCTTTTTGTGTCTTTATGGTCTCTGGAAGCAACCTGAAGAGATCAGCTGAATGCAGCTAGTAGCAAACTTTTGGATGGCAACTTATCTGTCTCAAATTATCCTTTGCCTTCCTTCATTTTATTCTTTTTTTTAAATATTTCTATCTAAAGTGATGCAAATTATGCCAGTAGCTTTATTTGGTTTGGAGATGTATTGGATTGCTTTTTTTTTTTCTTTTTTTTTCTTTTTTAATATTATCCAGTTGAATTCAGTGATGTCTTTTCTCTCTCTCTTTCTTTCAGGTTATTTCTCTTCATCTTCTACTGTAGGTTGGGAAATTTCAGATGTATTTTGTTTCCATTGATCTATTTTGCCTAGTCACCATAAATTGCAATCTACTTCCTCTGCTGCATTTATTCCATCAGTAGTCTTAACTGGCAGTTTCTTTAGCAGTCCTTGCTCACGGAAGAGATTTTCATAGCTTTAAGCTACTTCATTTCTCTAGAGAGGAAATTAATTTGCACTTTAAACACAAGCAACACTTAGTCTCCATTCAGAAACTGGCAGAACTTATGCTGTGAGCTGCCTCAGATCTATCAGTATTTTTTATTTTATCCCAATTTGTTTTCTCCCTTTAATAAAAAAAGAATCTTGGTACTGGAACCTGATTTCAGATCCTGGAATTACATGTCCTTTCACTCAGGCCAAGCAAGAAAGAAACCTAGCAATTACTTTTGAAGTTAAAATCACTTGCTTTTCAACGCACTGATGCAGTATCACTTCCTCATTCAGCAGCTCCTGTTGGTGTGGGGAAAAAGAAGTAAAAAGCTTATAAAGAAGACTCTATAAAAGTGGAGATTGAAGTTTGAGCTATTATAAGCACTCAGATATATTTACTGAGTACAATAAAAAGCTACTACATAATATGAAAGTCTAGGAAGACACTTTTACAGTTCTAACCCTTAAGGTCCAAAGTGTGATTTCATAGAAATTCCAAAAGTACACATAAATGCTTCCAAGGGGACTTTTTTCAGCGAGTTTAAAACATAGCTGGCAATATTTATCAACAGATTGCCCATTACATGTATCCTTATACTAAATGGGCCTCCCGATCCCAAAACAAAGATGTCTGAAATCAAACATATTTATTGGAGCTGTATCAATGCATTCTGTATTAATGCAATCCACCTAGATGCCTTGGATGAGTTCCACAAAAGATCAGCAATTACAGGACATGTTCCTTTTTCTCCAACAATTTCTGAAATCTCAAGAGCTGGGGTGAAAACTGGTGTTGGCTTGTCTGTCAGAAAGGATCTATGTGAAAAGCTTAGAGAAATTTAGTGAACTGAAAACAATTATTTAGACTGCATTGTCAGAATATTCTCAGTCAATAAAAATTGATGCATTTCCCTTTAGATCTTCTCGATAATTTCAAACTGCTGTCTTAAAGAAACTTTCTGCATTGTGTCTACCTAATGACAGGATGCAGCCTGGAAGGCCAGCACTATCCTGGGTGCATCACAAGAGTGGTGGCCAGCAGGGAGAGGGAGGTGATTGTGCCCATCTACTTTGCCCTCATGAGGCCCCATCTGGAGTTCTGTGTCCAGGCCTGGGGCCCCCAGCACTGGAAGAATGTGGAGCTTTTGGAGGGGTCCAGAGGAGCACCACTGAGATGATCAGAGGGCTGGAGCACCTCTCCTGTGAATAAAGGCTGAGGGAGCTGGGTTTGTCCAGTCTGGAGAAGAGAAGGCTCCAGGAGGACCTCACTGCGGCCTTCCAGTACTTGAGGGAAGGTTATAAACAGGAGGAGAGCAACTTCTTACATGGTTTGATAGTGACAGGAACAGGGGAAATGGTTATGGGGGAATAATATGAATGCAGTTTCGTGCTAACTTGTGGTTTGAGAATCTGGGCAGCTAAGCAGGATGTCCCTTGAGCATTTCTCAGGTCCTGACTCCCAGCTGAAAGTTCCCAACAACATTTGGCAGTTTTTTCCAGGACTCCCAGAAATGCATGGCCCTGTCTGTGAAGTAGGAGCTTTCCCTTCCTTGCTGCCTCAAACAGATTCCACATACTTTGGATGTTACTTTAGCAAACCTTACCTTTACCATTATTTTTGGTCAGACAATGGGAAATTGTGTCCTGTAAATTTTTCTTGGCAGCCTATAATATTTATTTACATAACAAGTGGTAGGAAGAAAATCCCAGCATGAAGATCCCATTTTAAAACGAAGTAATTTGTCAACATTTATTTTTTCACTCATTTCAATTTGCATGCAAGGATACTAAGCTTTTTCTCTGGCTGTGCTACAGGGCTATAGTTTATTCACAGCAGGAAAGATAGCAAATATAAGCAGCAAGCTAATGGGCTGAGCCGCTATCTAGCTGCAGCTAAAGCATAGCTAAGTAAGGTTGGCGTTACAGTACAGTGCCTGCACCAAACAAGCCAATATGTGTCCTGCAGATTATAGCTTATTTGGTTCATGCGTGTTATAAAATCTGAACTTCAAGTGTGCATTTTTTAAATGCATTTGACAGAATTTATGTCTGTTCTTTCCAAGGTTTGTACAGAAATGTTTCAAATTAATAGAAATTGATTCAACTGACTTCAAAATATCACAATGGCAACAATGACATCTATACACGGGCTCACCCCCAGACTCCTGTAGTGTCAGTGGGGAGGCAGAGAAACCTCGAAGGTACCATTCACTTGGCACAGTTCAGAGCTCTGCTGGGATGCACAGGGAAGGCCACCAAGAAGGACCTGTTTCTCCCCACTGACTGCAAGAAGAGAGTGTGATAAACTCAAATGTAGAGGTCTGCATTTCTGACGCGGAAACTGGAAAGGTAACACCTTGCTCACATGTGACATGACAGAGTGGTGACTTAACCAGTGCTCTTATCCTTGGACATCCCAAGGATGGGCTAATCTCTCGACTCACTGCTTTTCTTGTGCAGCGCTTACTGGATTTGTGTATCCTTTGCTGGCCATTGTTTTAATGCTGAATTAATCTGCCAGCATGTTCTGTCTTACTTTCAGAGTTCTTCCATAAAGAAAAGGAGTTTCCACAAACACACACGTCCTTGAGGGGAAAAACCGGCTTGGTTCTTCTTGCTCTTTCCTGGATGATGAAAGAAGTACAGCCAGCATGATGTGAATTGCTCCTGCTTTTACACCACGAAGGATGACTGCACACCTTCACCTATTGGCTGGCCCTCTCCCTTGCAACATTCATGTAAGGTTTCTTGAGTAGCCTCCATGCTCAGAACATAATGACTGCTTTGCCTGTGCACCGAGATGTCTGCTGCCCCGTGTCTTGATGATAGCGAGACAAATGCACTCATTTTCAAACTTAAGAAGAAATTTTCCACAGATGCAACAATGACAAAATATCTGGGAAAACACAGAACAAGAAAACCTTTTCTTTACTGATAAGCAACTTATTTTAATCCTGCATGGAAAAGCTGAATTACTGATTTCCGTGTGGTCATACGTTCTGTAAGACTGCAACAAATCCTCATGGTTGTCTTAGGATACTTTTTCACACAGTCATGCAGGTACAGGATTACATGTTTTTCGCCAGCTACATATCTTGTTATTAGCTGAACTCTAAAAGGCTTCTGCGAGCATTGCTTTGAGTGGTGTTATTGACTTTATTTTTTTAGACCAAAAATAATCAAAAAATTGTCAAGCTGCCTTAGTTGCTAAAATGACATTTTATGAGTGAGATATCCAGCTAACTATTGATAAGCCTGGGCATCTTGTTACTTCATGTGAGCTGTCATGACAGCTACGTATTCTGTATTTTTGATGCTGTTAAAAGAGCGAGGAGAATTAATCAAACGGACTGTAGCAGGCACTGTTCACTGGAAATCTCAGTCCCTTCTGCAGGAAGATGAAAATGAATAACCTGAATGTCAGAATGCTCTGTCAGTCAGGATCCTCAATCTGATGATGAAGTTGTTCAAATACTTCAAGAGGTACATTGTCTCCATCCTTTTTAAAAATCAGAAATTAAAAGGAATATGGAATTATTATTACCTGGCTGATAACAAAGGCAGATGTCCAGTAGACATTTTGGCTCTTTCTGGCATATGCTTCTGGGCAATTCTGCTCTAGGAACAAAAGACTTTCTGTATATTAGCTCTGACTTCTAAGCTTGTGCCTGGACTGTAAGCTTCCAAAGATCTCCATACATAATGGTAACGATTAGAGACTTTAATTTTCTCTGTTGAGGACGTTTGTTCACAAGCATAAACCTGGAAGTCCAGTTCAAGCCACTGTGTTTACTGACAGTGCACATCTGTTCTCATCTGGAAGACTGCAGGAAACTCCTTTGGCTGAAGTAGTGAAAGCTTTGGAGCACTCGGAGGCATTCCCCATAGCATCACATCTCTCTTGGCCTCTTATTAATTCTGGCCCCTTGCCTTGACTCATTTGTGGGGTATGTGCAAAAGACTTTGAAGGTTAAAAGGTTCTTTGACATAAAGCCATAGCAATTTAATTAGTTACTCCAGTGCTGCCTCAGCTATGCTAAGCTTGAAAAATAAGATGGGATGCAAAGTTGTAGTTTTAACTTACAAAACCAGCAACCATCTGTAATTGTATTGCTCAGGAAATTCACTCTCCATCATGCAGAGAACAGAAGCACTGGAGCTGGAGTTTCTTCCCATGGCACGGCATGAACCATGCTCAAATGCCGGACTGGGAGCTTTTCCGTGCTTTTCCCATCTCCAAAGATTTAAAGCACTACAGAGCACTTCCCTCCCCTCCTCTCACCCCTGTTTGCAAGGAGGAAGGGAGTTGAAACAGATCAGATTTCTGGAAAGCTCTTGCTGTTGCATAAATGTAAGATAGTAAGAGCTGCTTTTGTACAAAAACGTGAACAAATGGCATTTGGCTGTGTCCCAGCGCACTCCTTGTGAGATTTTACTTCACCCATCTTCATCTCTTTTGCTTTTGGAAGTCTTTGAAGAATTGTTGATTTTCTTGTAGATTTTCTGCAGAATCTTCAGAAGATTACAGCAAATGGAGAGAACCAGATTTCATCCAGTGTGAGAGAACAGCACAATTACAACTCATCAGTAGTCCAGCACATAACAGAGAGGTTACCCACTGCATCCCATTGCCTCCTTTTTTGTTCCCCCGATGCTGTGTACTGTGTGAACTGTTAAACAGAGAAGCCAGGAACTTTGCCTTCTGTATCAGTAGGTTGTATATTTTCTCATCTGATCCATCCTGTTTTGAAAGTCTCACTGCCCTCCATAGTGGAAGGGACTTGAGCTCCCCAGATTAAAAGGGCATCTTTCCTTGCTTGCTAATCTAACCAAATCATCATTAAATTTCCGAATTTATTGCTCATTTTGCCACCTCATACCACTTCCCAACACTGAGCTGAAGCTTCCTCTCCTTCCTCACCAACTGCACAGATTTCTCTGCCACCTCTGTTCGCTTTACCCTTACTCGCTCCCCCCCACTGAACTCCACTGCTCGATCAAATTCATCTTCATTCTCTTTCTGCAGGAAACGCTCAGTGCCTTGCATTGTATATGGCGCATGCAGAGACAAACCTCTGGAAGTTGTCTGCCTCATTAACTTGCACAATCTGTAAGACACAAGGGCAGAGAGTTGTAGAACCATACCCAGGAACAGAGCTTTTCCAATGGCACTTGCTGTTGTGATAAAGAGTTTTGAGACCATAAAAAATAAGCAAACACACCAAAACCACACTGTGATGTATTACGCCACGTGCTTGATGAAAACAATAAAAAAGCTTTCCACTCTGTACAGCACTTCATAAATATGCATTTATTTCCTCATCTTTCATCAGTTTTACAGATGTAACCAGTGCCTCAGTGCTTATATTTGTCAGAAGCATACAATGGAACTTCAGATACTTTTATTATACAGTTCTGAAGTAAAAAACAAATTAATGGTCCTTTCCATACGGAACGGAGCAAAAAAAAAAAAAAAAAGCAATTAATTTCTTATAACATATTACAGCGTTACATAAGATTTCCAACTTACAATTCTATCCTATCCCGTGTATTTACATACTTGAGTAATTTGCTTACTATTTACATACTTCAAATACTGTAGTCATAAATCTGTTCATATTGTACATTCCTGTTTAAATTTTTGTTACAGAAATTCTTTAATGCATTTTAGACACTGCAATTTCAGTATTTCACATCATTTCTAGCAAATTACTGCCTGGTTTCACCAGTGATGTGTCCGGGTGCCTCCTTCCTAAGAAAATAGATATTACAAAGGAATTTTACAATATTCAGAACCTCAAGTTTTGAAAGAAAAAAAATATTGTTGAATGTGGGATGTAACAACAAGAATGTTATTTCCTGTTCTGTGTAGCATTATGCTTGGAATGACATTTTTCCTGAGATGTACAATTGTTCAATGTAAGGTGGTTGGTTGGTTCTGTTCTGAGTGAAATATTTCATGGAAATTTAAAACGTATGGAAACACCTGAAATGTTACATAAATGTTGGCCGTCTATTTACTGCAAATGATTCCTATCTGTACAGATATATAAACCTTATTTATATATCCATCTCTTATTTTCCAGAAAAATCTGTATCTATATAAATAAGCATCAATATTAGGAAACGTCTCACTTCCCTAAAAGCAATGTGCTCAAGTACAATATTCAACTTCTGACACAGACACGGTAGTAGAGGCGACCTCTGATGGTAATGCTTTAATCCAAGGGAAGTCAGAGACAGCTGCTGTATTGGGAAGACGTGGCAGACAACTTGCATGGACCCATAAGGAATTCTATGCATCCAGCCCCGTGTGTGCGATGCAGAAGCATCTGACGCTGCAGACAACTTTGGGTCAACTTTCCATGTTAGGTGTAGCTACCTAAATAACATCTCAATTAAAAAATAATTATTATAGAAATCTCTTACAACATTGTACATTTAATGCTGTGTGTCTTTTCTCTAGTTACAATAGTATGCTTTTCTATTAACAAATTAATATGAATACAAAGACTAAAGCAAACGGTCATACATTTCTTTTACTCTGTTATTAGTAGCTATTCTGTTAGGCACAATATGACGTTCTTTGTAAACATAAAGACAAATCTCCATACATCAGAGCTGTAACGTGAACTTACGGAAACCATTTACACACGTTTCAGAAACAGAGCCCCACTACAGACCCCAGGCAAGGTGCAGCAATCCAGGAGGCATCAACTTGTGGCCATCACAACTGCAAACCCCAGCTGCTGTCAGTGGGACAGAAGTGCATCCTCGTCAGCAAATCCTCCTGCTTCGGAATTAATTCCTTGCTTTCTCTTCTACCATAGAGTTCACATAATTTTAAAGCACGGATCTCATTATGACATGTATTGCATTCTTTTTACCCTGAAACAACTTATTATTTATTATACGGTTGATGTCAAGAACTAAAGCCCCTAAAATAAGTAATGTAACTAATATGTCTACAAAGCTTTCATCAAAATACATATCTATGTATTTTTAGGATCTTTAATCTTCCTTAACAACTCATAGGAGAATACCTCTTGAAAGAACTTCATTTCCCAAACTTAAAAGTGCACTATACTTTTTGTGTGACGCTGTGCTACTCTAGAACTGAACTGATGAATATTCAGAGCTTCTAATATCTTGCTTACTGCAAGTGTCACCCTTAATAACCCACGTGTTTATGGAAGGCACAAATTAACATGAGTTTAGTTAAGTCTAATAGAGAATTCTTATCTAACAGATTTCTTGAGAATAAATAGTGGACATAAATTGTGTAAGTTCAACGAAATTATTCTGAATCCCACGATTATTTCAAGAAACACTGCTTTCATTCTGCACAGTCACAGAGAATTTGTATTCTGCTCATGTTGTAAAAGTGAGCTGTGTGTACAGTTATGGGGATCCATCTCCTCACTTCTTCTGAATAATAAGAAAAAAGGTACTAAATTATTTAACAAATGAGCTTTGAACAGATATATTAATTTTCCTTTTCTAATACACTAGAAATAGAGAATAAGGCAACAACTGAGATAAAAATATATCTTGCTTTGTAAACCAAGCTTCTTAGTAAGATTCTTAAAAGTGAAATCTAATAATGAAAAACTGAAAGGCCTTGAAAGAAAGGCTTTAATTACTGTAACAATACCACATCTTCCATTCAATATTTTAAAAACACTCCAGAATATATAAAGAGGAACTTATCTTAGTGTCACTGATGAGTCTTAGGCATAAAGTCACTTCTTCGTATGGCTAAAAACCTACAACACCCAACAATGCTGAATAATGTTTAGAAAATGCCATCAATTTCCACTGCACCCTTTTATTTTCTTGTATCATTCTAACCTCACTCCACGGAACAATGAAAGATGGTATGAGAACATCAGCATCGTCCTGGTTATAAACAGACTCCAAACACAGGTCTTGCTGCCTCAAATGGTCTTTGTGACTGTGAAGAGCTTTGTTTTTCTCATCCAAAATGAGTAATTCCAACTGCCTGTTAAAGTCACGACATAAAAACAAAACAGTCACAAAATCATTCTGAGAAATTCTAAGACTCAGGTATGTATAAGAATTGTTCAACATATATTCAACTCCATTTCACCAAATTATAGGAGGGGAAAAAAGAAGACAATTATGTGATAGACTTCTGAATTAATTTTTCGTGCTGAACAAAGAAGTTCTCTTTTAACTTAGATTCATTCATTACTCAATATCCTTTTTTGTCCATTCCTTTGGTATTCTGTTCTCATTTTCCAAATTCCAACAGGATTTTAATGGTCATCTCAATTCAAATGGAAGAACAATGAGCTGAAATCACAATCATAACAACAGATGCCATAATACTGCAGAACACGTTGGTCTTAATAATTTCTGGATCTTCATATTCATTTCTTGTAATGATTGGGGGCATCTGCAAATGCAAACTTCAGTCTGTAGGCCTCTGCTAGGAGTACACTGATTTCTTCATTTCCCCAGTGTGCTGTGGGCAAACTCTGTAAAAATATCAGCAATTCCTAGTTGGAGAGAGAGAAAAAAAAGGAAATCGATATATATTTGCAAATACAAGTGCTATAGCTATATATACATATATATATACATATTTAATAGCTATTTATTATAGAATGATTACTTACATGCATGCAGCACCTCAGTATCCCAAACAAACCTGAGATCCCCTTAAGTGATTTTTCTGTAACTTTTATAGCAAGAAATACTTGCTATTCAATCTTTCAGTTCAGAAACAAGCTGTAGGTTGTATTTATCTACAACTGTTTTTAAGTCTTCAGAAATAAAATAAAATAAAATAAAATAAAATAAAATAAAATAAAATAAAATACAAGAGGAATAAATTCAGTTTCTTTGTGCAGCATGAGAGTGAAAGAATTGATAATCTCTCAAAAGTGAGAGCTAGGTAGGCTGTATTTACTGCATTTGCCCTTATATGAGTGTACAGTAGCAGTGCCCCTGACCAAGGTTGGGAATCCCTTGTTGTGTTCAAACAAACAAGAACTCACATGAACTGATTTTGAACCATCGTGTTATGCTTCTAAAATGAAAACAGTGTTATCACTCCCATTTTACAGCTTCTAATTGAAATACAATTCTTAGAGGTTGGAGCACACACAAAACTACCAGAAATTCAGTTCTGAGCTAAGTCCAAAATGGTTTAACTCAGGACCAGTCTCTTCTCAGATTTATCATATTTCCTACATGGTTTTAGCCCCACAACACTTCTTACACACCTGCCAGGTCCAACCAAGCTCTTGAAGTTTTCACATATTTTGTGTACAGGTCCTCCTGCATTTAACTGGAAGACAGACTGTAACTTGCAGTTTGTAACAACTGTGACCCAGATTGTTGTATATCCCATGCTAGGTCTGAACAAAATGCACATTTACATTTCCTCTTTAACAAACCATAATATATTCATTTAATGTTTAATCCCTAAGTGTTTCTATAACCTCTCTACCAGGTGGGTGAGGCAGACAGCCACAGATAAAACCTGGTTGCTGGCTACCCCACATGTCAATGTCAGATCTAATGTTTACTTAGTAGGCCAGGTTAGTCCAGTGCATGAACAAAAGTGTTAAAATTCTCTTCCCTAATTAATCTTTTTACATCCAAACATGAAGAATATCTGGCTTTTTCCAGGCCGCTACGTATGCTATGCATATTGTACAGTGAGGAAGAGTTATTAGTCTAAACTAATTTATTTCAATGAGGATGCTGTTACTATACTGTTGAAATTTCATAAAGAAAAACAAGTTCAAATGAAAATCTGTATTTATTTTAAAAAGGTCCTAAAATGTGGATTCTTGTTTTCACAGGGCATATGTTTCACTGCAGCAACAATAAATATATGCAACCTCCTACAGACCCAATCTGCAGGACTGTAGTTCTATACTGAGCTATGGTGGTGCAGAGGGATCAATGACTGCACTTCAAAGGATCCCTTGAAAAGATTATTTCTATCCCATTTCTGATTGACAAAAGGACATTCTATCTGTCTATCTTCTTTTTTCTTCTATCTGTCTATCTGTCTTTCAATCCAAAGTATTGTTGGCCTCCAGAGTTGCACAACTGCATGCATTCTTGAAATTATGATTGATCACAAAGTCTGAAACTCTTGACAAAAACGTGCCAATCACTTCAAACATTTTCATCTTCCCTGATATTCTTTGGAGAAGTAGAACTATTTGATGAAGAACTAGTTTAATATTTCTATTATAAATTGCAAATATTCATAATTATTTTCATCATAATCAAGTACAGAAAGAAATGGCAGAGTAATCTATTGACTGTCAAAACCCATTTACCTTCAAGCAAGCATTTTGTCAGCGTTATCAGGGGGAAAAGATCATTCCTTAACTGCTCAAACGCAAAGAATGAGCAGTGAACATGTGTTCCAAATCCAAGGGGGCTAACTAGCCAACAAAATGAAACGCTGCTTGGTGATTTACTAAAAATAAGGCTTATGTATCTGTGATCTACTACTTTAATGAGCTTCAGAAGCGTCTGAGGTAGAAACACATTCTTCAGCTTGTTGAAAACACAAAGTATTTGAAAGTGCAAAGCAGAATTTTGAAACAAATACGGAATATACAGCATGCTTAAAAATGAATAAATAAGTAAGTAACACCAGGAGAAAACTCTCCATAGTCCTAGGTTCTGAAGAAAAGAACAAACATATGCTAATCAATACCTGCAAGAGTCCATGACAACATGACCTAAAGCTGCTCAATTTAACACTGTACACTTGCAAAAGAGCAAAGATGACCATATGAACGACTCAAGAGTATTCATTCAATTTTAATTATCATTCTTACAAATAAGAAGATCCATTTGAATCCTCGTGCAAATAAGGCATCCATGCTAACTGGTTAAATTTGCTTTCCTATTTACTTCCAGAATTAACATATATGAGACACAGTTTGAAATACGCTGAATTGGGGACTTGGGTTAATGCTTAACACAAAAATATACTGCTGACAAACTGCCTGGTATATTTCAGAGCAAGAAAACTAAGTTAAAGAAAAAAAAGAAAGAAAAAGCAGTATTTGTAAAATATCTCAGCAAGATTTTTATTTTTTTCTGCCTAATATTGTACTTAGCTGGGGAATCTGCCAGATACTTTCTGGTTCCATTGAAATGACTCACCAACTATCAAGGCTAAAGGGATGAAAAATATCTTGATCTTCTTTTCATACTTAATATACTTGCTTCAAATTACAACCACTTATCTGAGTAGACCTGATCAGCTCCATTTTTTTGTGAAAATTATCTAATATGTCCATATGTGCAAACAATCATTAATGCCAAATTTTACTTTCTTTTACAAGCAAAAATGCCCATTTCTCCCCGCACACCCACTTCTAGTGATCCTAACCTGCAGAGTTAATTATGTAGCAGCTCATCAAAAATTAGCTGTTAAGGCAGCAATGTTTTAATAGAAGCACTAGTGACCAAAACCACAGTTTAAAATTAAGTACTTAAAATAACATCACTTAACTGTGGCTTTTAATATCTTTAAATAAAAACAGTTGCCATCCTTTTCAAAGCATTTAAGATAATCTGAGTTGTCAGATTTAGTTGTTAGATTTGGATGTAAGATGAAGCTGGCCTCCATCTTTCCCCAGATATCATTTTAACATCTTTCATGTTACTGCATGCAAGAAGATTTTAAAGTAGTCTGAACACTCTCAGCACTTAAAGTTTTCCTAATTCGGTGGTTATACTGTTAGAAGTCAGTGAGTATTCACAGCCCAGTGACGTGTGCCACACACAAGACAACCGATGCTGCATAAAACTTTACTCTGCGTGACCTGCATGCATTTGCTCTCCAGCAGTGTTTAGGAGTTGTTCATAACCTAATTTACCTTTTTTCAACACTGACTGAAGTCTAACACTGAGCTGTTATAACAACCATCTCTCAGGACTGACGTAGGTAAACTGGCAATCCCAAGAGCCAGAGCCAGAAGCTGCTATACTCAACTATCAGCTGAAGACTCTGCTAACTTGGGTCAGCTGTGAAAAGGGCCCACGTGGAGAACTGCAGCAGCAGTTATCAGTGGGTAACAGCCATATTCTCCATCACTTTATCAGATGTGTTACATTCATGTAAAAGAACCACAACACCTCTTTGCGAATATCAGCTTTAATACCCCTTTGCAATGTCACAAAAATAACTGTGACAATAATGCCACCTAGTCTTCATACAGGGCTTTTGAAATGTAAAGATTTTCACATCCGTATTTCTAGATCCCTCAGATAAAACTAAGGACAGCAGAAACTACCTTGCCCAAGGGCAGCCAGCAAATCATCAGCAGAGCTGGGGTTTCCAAAATCCCACTCCAAAGTTTGCTTATATTTTAGCTGTATCTCCAACAGATACGTCCTAAATTTCACCCCTTACATTTGGGAAATAGCGCACTCAAGTTTCACCTGCACCAAACAGCCACCCTCATCTCCTGAGCTAAGGCCTACGCCATCAGCTCGCCTACCAGCACAGCTCCAGTTGCATCCATTTCCCTCCTCATGGTGCACTGCGGAGCGGCACTTCCAGCCTCCCTCTCTTCCTCCTTGCCATTCTGGCAGTGGCAAGTTTCTTCCCTATTGGGAAAGGATTGGGAAACCAGCAGCTACTTTCTGATCTTCGGTGTAACTGTTCAATTTAAACATACAACCAAAAACCCTTAAAAATAAAACTCTTACAAATTACTTCCTGTTTATTTTTATCTCTCTTTAAGGTATAGGCAAAAATAAGAGTGTTAAAAACTGTAACACTGCAGAGAATATGAGATGACGGTGATTCCCTTATTGCCTATTTTGATTGACCAAGCCAGCTTTGGGAATTAAGAAGCCCCTGCGCAAGAGCAACATTTGGAGGAAAGATGTAGAGGAAGTCTGAGGTGCTACATAGTTTTGCTCCTCTCCCCCCCCCCCAAGTACAAGAAAAAACATTGCTCTAGCTCTGTATCTAGCCTTGTTCTCAGCAGCAGATTGCATTGCAGACCTCCTGGGGTCCCTTCCATGCTGAAATTTTCTAGTATTTTATTTTCTAAAGGACACGGGCTTAATTAGAAAAGAAATCCAAAAGCACGATAGAAGAATGCTAAGTATACTTAACTCACAAACAGAAGAATATTCAGTCCCAGAATATAATGCAGTACACAATTAGGAAAGAAACACGGGCAGAGAAAATACACTCAGTGTAATCAACGAAGCTACCACGAAACAAGGAAATTGATAACTTTTTTCCTGTATATGGATTTTGTAGCATACAGTGCAGTCGCTACATATTTTATCCTTTTTCTTCTGTTTGTGAATGCATCCCAGTGTTTTTCCACCCCCTAGAACATTGATTGTTTGTAGCAAAATTTTTGTTCCATTTGCAGAAGAGGAACTGTGTGATAGCCTCCCATGTATTAACCTTCTTCACTATTACAGGTATGACTTGTCTGCTGTTTTCTCTCCAAGAAAAGGAAAAAAATGACTCCTTTAAAACAATGTATAAATTTTTCAAATTATTTCATAACAAAATATGCTTTGTCTTGTTCTTCTTTAAGGCTGAATATTCCCTGGGTTGGGAAGATGCAATTTGTTTACAGAGGTGTCCACAGTGCCCATCTCCGTTTTAGTCTGTCGCCCCTAACAATTACAATGTGCTTCTTCACTTGCAAGCTGAGGGTTTTGTGTTTTATTGGTTTTTCAGTTCCTACATCTCCTCTTTGTATCTAATGCTCACCCTCAAAGCTTGCCTTAGGAAGGAGACAACAGCTCTGTTGTTCATGGCCTGCTGCAGAGATCCCAGCTAGCTGATTACAATAGCAGCTAATATGTGCCATAAACAATGGCAGCCACTAACCCACTTCTGCTTCATGCATTCTGATGAAGAGCTGAACTCATTGACGGCTCCCTGCTAGGGCCTGACCTCCATACTACTGCCACACACACCACTTTTCCTTGAAGCCCAAAGATCACCTTGCCTCTCTCAGCCACTGAGTTCCTGGTGCAGTTCCTCTGTAACATCCCATCTCCTGCTCTACAAGGGGAGCGTTCCTGAGCCAGCACCAGCACCATTGTGCAAACTTCCAAACAAGCACTGCACAGTTATATCAGTCAGCCCGAAGGGACGAGAGAAGCTGCCAGGGACTGGGCTCCCTGCACAACAAAGAGATGGGCATCCAGATCCACCTTGCAAAGATGAAAGGGAAGGTGATGTCTGCCAGTCTGGGTCTAACAACAGGAGCTTTCTCTCCAATTCCTTTTGCTTATTGCTGTGACCCATGTCTAACTTAACTGAACACAAAAAACAGTAACATAACAGTTTTTATTTCTAGCTAATACAAAGCAGCAGTAGCTAAACTCAAACTCAGACACACTGAGGAAATTAATAGTTAGTTTTTAAAGTCAAAATTGAGAACTAGTCTGATAATTTAACAAATCAAGGCAATCCTGAAGTATAGTACTTTTCTTCTGGAGTTGTTAATCCTTCCTGCTGCTAACTGCAACGTAATTATAGTATGAATACTTCTGTTCTACAACAGCTCCATTTTGCACTGATAGGCAGAACCTGCAATCTTACCATGTTTTATGATCAGAAATTTAACAATATTAGACTTTATGATAGCATAGAACGAAATGGAAGGTAAATTAACTTTATATATAATTTTTCACTATTTAATAAGGAATTGCTAACAGCTATGAACAAGTGCTGTATCTGTTACACAGTACACAAACGTATGGAACACTGCAAAATTGATGCTGGCCATTTGATTAAACTGCTTCTTTATGAGAGTTACATGCATCCTAAAAAGTTGTTCCTGTAATTTTAGAACACAGCATTTACTTTCAAAGAACAACTGAAGTGCGATACTACTTAAAATTCACTTAGAGGAAATACTGAGTCAAGCTAAGGAACAAACTAATTGGTGTCATAAAATACGCTCATTTACTTGTTTAGATAATACAAAACAGAAATAAGCATATACACACATGCACACATTCAACAAAATTCTATATCCTGTTACATTTTATGGGGAGTTCTGTATTGTAGTGCTAGAGACAGCCAGAAAGGGACAACAATTCAACTTTGTTGTTTTTTTTTTTTTACCAAACAGATGTAATCACCATGCAAACAAAATGAATTCTTAATATGAGAATGTTCTAATTCTTTTTTTTTTCCTTTCACAATGCACATATTTGGGATTGCCAAGTGAGAAACACAAAGGTGGCATGGATGGCCAGTACCAAGTGGGCATCCCATCCTTTGACTCCAACTCTCTCCTGTGCTGCACTATGAAGCAGAAGGACAGATGTGCCTGGCTGAGCCCCTGCAACTGCTGCAGTTGCCAGGTGGGTCATGAGCTGCCCTGGCCTCTGATCCTCTTCCCAGAGGATCCCAGCACATCCTGCCCAGCTCTGTCAATGCCCTCTTCCTCCAGCCTGTTATTAGAGTGGAAACAAATGCACAGACTGGTGCCATGAAAACATAAGTGCAGTGCACACTGCTGAGTCTCACTGACCTTCTTCTGCCTTACCAGCTGCTTTTCCTTTCTCTCTGCCACTTGCTGTTTATATGTAATGCAGCAAATAAGTAGGACTTGAGCTCTAAGGTGAGTTCTTTTTTCTTTCTTGAGTACTGTAGTTCCTCTTTCAATATGCTCAGCATTTTCCTTATGCATGCTGCCACTTCTCATTTCTCCAGCTGTCTCTGCTATCTTGGGTTGCAAATAATGAACTATATTTCTGGAGTGCTGCAATTCTTATTAATTACCTATATCTCAGAGTAAGAGAAACCATTTCATTTATATTGGCACAGCTGGAATTGAGAACGCTGAGATTTCAAAATCCAGTATTAAACAGATACTAGGAAGAAGTAACTTAAACTGCAGTTTAAGAAACGCTTCCTGCAGATACAAGTCAAGAGGCTTCCATGGATCCAGATTCTTCTGCAGTACAGCTGATTGCTTCCTGATGTGGAATGTGATAGCTGAGATATCTCAAAACATTTGAGTTTGGTCACTGGAGTCTCACAATTTCAAGCAATATGGGTGAACTTAAAATTTTTAGAAGACAATGGGGAAACACTGGTTTATCTGTCAGCTGGTAGGAGCATTTAAGTTTAAGCCTGCACTAGACCCAGTCTGAAGGACTTAGGAGATGCACATTCTTGACATGTCATAAATCAGTGAGACATAAAAGTTCGCATTCTGTCAAATAACAATTTGAGGGGAAAAAAAACTGAATTCAGTATTTAATAGTGAAAATTAGAGTATTAATAGTGAAAATTGAACTTAGTATATTAAATACTAAAATATTTTTTCTTGTACATTTATTGCTCAGTAACTAAATTATCCTTTATTATGCAATAATGCTTATTTAAGTTAATTTTGACCTTGCTTTTCTGCACCATCTTAGCCAACAGACTAGAGCTTAAAGAAACCAGAACAGAATGAAGCCAACCACAGACAAACAGGTTATTCAAAGCTCTAAATGGATACTTTAAAAAAAAAATCTGAACAGGGTAAAAGCCCCTTTTTCTCCTGCCATCAGTTTATTTCCAGTAACACAAGTGAGTGGTAATTCTGAGAAGATACATAGAATCACAGAATGGATTAGGTTGGAAGGGACCTCAAACCCACCCATCCCCAACCCCTGCCCTGGGCTGGCTGCCCCCCACCAGCTCAGGCTGCCCAGAGCCCCATCCAACCCAGCCCTGCGTGCCTGCAGGAATGGGGCACCCACAGCTCTATGGGCAGCTGTGCCAGGGCTTCACCGCCCTCTGAGTAAAGAACTTCCTATTAAATGCACATTGAGAAATAAATAATAAATATATTTTATTTGTTGAATGCATGATTTAGTACTAAAATGACATCAGTCCTGCTGCACTTTCTTAGTCTGAACTAGGAGTCATACAATTTAACTTGTTATGCATCTTTAAAATTACTTGTGATCTGAGATACGCAGCTACAGACAAATCCACCGCACTGCTGAAAGCATTAGTAAAGCCAGTCTTATGCAATTGACTTCTTTGACATTAATTAGTTTGAAAATCTTCCCAAGTTCTCTAACAACTCCTTTCCAAGTGTGAAGAAATAACAATAGTCAGATAAGGCTCAGCTGTCATATCCCAAAGCTGGTCAATAGGTAGGGCTGACAGCTCTCACGCGAGTGAAAAACAGGCGGTGACGCTTCACCTGAACAACCTCCTGTTAATCTTCTGAAAACATACAGAAGCATGCTGTCATAATTAATTTCAGATTCCTAAGAAGAACTTAATAGAAACCCACCTTAACAATCTAAAAATGAAAGCCTGTGAAAAGTTAATGGTCTTATCATTTCCCTTTCATGTTTTGCCTTCTGCAACTGCTCAAAAGGAGTCTTGGATTCAGCATATTAAAAGCATCAGAACAGCAATTAAAGTCCTGTTTCATCCGGTAAGGTTCTGTTCTGCAAGCCATTAGCATTCTTAATTGGTAATCATAAAATATGTGGTTTTAAAGAACTATGTCAGGGAAGCTGAGCTCCTTTAACTGAAGAAAAGATTTACATCTCCATTTTCATTTACAAGGGTTAACAGTTAACAGGATAGATATAAAAATATATAAATTATTATGCCAAAAATGAGCGTATGGAAGGACTGCCTTTTAGCTAATGCTGTTCTCAAATGAAAACAGAAAACAAAACAGGAAGTAAGCCCACTCCCTAAATCCTGTGTCAGGAAACAAATTTTCAAGCTAGATAATTTTCTTCTAGAAACTTATCATCTACAGGTGTGCTTCAAAATTGTATTCAGGTTAAACAGGAGAAATTAAGGTACTGATAAAGAAGGTTCAATAATGAAGGAAGAAGAGGAAGTCATCTGATTCAAACAAAGATGTAAATTCAGACTTCTGCACAAAGCAGAACAGTCCACAACTGTTCTGATTATACCTTTTGCCTTTACTTTATGAAATAATGCTGGAGTATTTGGAGACATGTATTTCTTACATCCTGAAATATAAATAGTATCCAAAATAAACGCCTGAGCTCGACAGTGTGACAGCAGCTACACGCACAAAGAAGCAAACCAAGAAAAAAAGGATGAAAATCAGAAGTCATCCTATTAAAAACAAACAAAACCCACCCAGACATAGAATCTACTGTACTTATCAAGACGGCAGCAATTATAGTGCAATTTCATTTCTGAAGTGATTAGCAATGAGTCAGATCGTTGTTTTTTTTTCTCAGTAGTCAAGCAAGATTAAAAAAAACTGTACAACAGATTCCAAGTGGAAGTTTACAATTCTGTCTCTTCCAGGAAGTCCATATGCTGCCTTCTCCACTTTATTTGGTTTTCTTGACCACAATTTAGTATTCATTTTAAGCGGTACAGTTTTCATTGCTCACAACTCCTATTGATATTCCCCTCTTTATAATGTCTTCTAAATCTTAACACTAATGTATGAATAGCTATAACCACAGGAAAGCAAAGAAAGAAAATGATCAAATATGAATTGAATATAATGAACCATGGGGTCAATCAGTATGCTTTGACAAAAGATATTTAATAATGTACAAAATGGCCTGGGTTGAAAAGGACCACAATTATCATCCAGTTCCAACCCCCTGCTATATGCAGGGTCACCAACCATCATATGGCTGCCCAGAGCCACATCCAGCCTGGCCTTGAATGCCTCCAGGCATGGGGCATCCACAACCTCCTTGGGCAACCTGTTCCAGTGTGCCACCATCCTCTGAGTGAAAAACTTCCTCCTAATTTCTAACCTAAACCTCCCCTGACTCAGTTTAAAACCATTTCCCCTTGTCCTACCCTCGTAAACAGCCGTTCCCTCTCGTGTTTATATGCTCTCTTCAAGTACTGGAAGGCCACAGTGAGGTCTCCTCGGAGCCTTCTCTTCTCCACGCTAAACAAGCCCAGTTCCTTCAACCTTTCCTCATAGGAGAGGTGCTCCTCTGATCACCATGTAAATTGTCCTGAGCAGAATTTTAAATTATTTTAAGAATTTTAAGAGTTGTTGATATGAAACTGCCTTTCTATTTAGCTTAGCACGAAGCAGATAGCTATGTCTTAGATATACAAATTTTCACACAACAAATGTCACAATTCATAGTGGCAAGCATACTTCTTGCGCTACAAAAACCTCTAAACGTAATTGAAGTGGAATCTTGTCTGTATCCTAAGACTATAGGACTGTAAGAGGCCAATTCCATGCGTTTGTCATCCACATCACAGGAAGCCATACACAGGTGTTTGTTCTGAATAATAAATATGGCAAAACCATGAAGTATTTGTGCACCTGCAGCAGACTAAAGGATGTTAATAAAGAGAACCAACATGCACAACCATGGCAGTAGAAGAGGAAGAACAATCCACCTCCATGAATATAGTTAAAGGAAAGGACAGAAAAAAGCTTGCCCAAAGTCCTATGTCTTAGGCTGGCCAGAGAGTCTCATAACTGAGAATTTCTGAATGAGCTTGGGAAACGTCACAAAATCAATAAGAACTAACCCAAAGGTCTCTAGCTCTGAGAAAAGGAATGTTGTTCATATCAAGAAATAGTTTAGGCTTCCTTGGCGAGCAAAACATGCAGACTCAAGAGCATAGGTTAGAGGATCATCTAAGCTCCACAGATCTCTTCAACACACAAAAACATAACCCTCTTGTCCATTTCTTGATGCTTTAAGATAGAAATGTGTATCAAAATGTATTTCCTTTATACCTGTTAGAAGAAATCATGCATGAAGAGGAAAGAAGTTTTAGCCAAGACTTAACAGAAAACTACATGGAAACAGTAATTCAAATTAAAAAAAAAAATACATCTCAACTGTATACTATAAGATAAATCAAATAAACTTCCAAAACAGTATAAATACTATGCAAGAAATATCATTGAGAATTATGCTCAAGACATCTCCCAGCCTCTCAGTAGAGATAATAACAAATGCAATCCAAGATTAATCTGGCTACATCACACAATACCTCACATACATTTATCAAGCTCTTTATCTCCTGTTATTTTATGCAGAAGTTGCTCCCAAACCTCAGTTTATCTAATGGTTTATAAATCAACGTGAAACAACTCACATCCTTTTGATCTTTCACCAAAATTACATTATAGCTTAAATCCTTACTCTCCATTATAAAGCATACCAAATACACTCTAAACGAGTTATCATCCCACCTTCTCAGGCCTCTAAATGCAGTTCAGCAAAGCCATAAGGTATCCACAAACATCCTGAATTATTTTAAGACGATTGAAATACTAATATATTTTATTTATGTAATATTTACAAGCCTTTCTTTAACATTACAACGCTCACAAAAAATAGAAGTCTACAATTTCAGCTTTAACCAACCAGAAATTCAGATCAAATTTTAATATGAGATAATGAATGCCTCAGCTTTAATGGAAAATAGAAGTTGCAAATCAACAGCTGAATGCAGAATTTATTCTTTGCTTATCTACAAAGGAACAGCCTCCAGACACAAACATGAGAAAAGAACGGAATGTTTCTTCAGTACAGTGACAACAGGCTGAATTAATCTTTTCTGACTGCTGACTTTTAAGATTTCCAAGATTAAAGTCCTAAAAGTGCTTCGCCACGAGTCCCTTTTTTTCATAATTCTAGTTCATAAATGCAAGGAAAGTTTATGCTCTAAAACTCTCCAAAAATCTGCACTTTTATTGCAGTGGCCTCTCGTCCAGTTATTAATACCCAACAGAAAGGTTTGGCAGTCTGGCAATTGTGAAGCAGCTTCAGATCTTTAACTGAAGATCTAGTAAGTCAAAATTCTGAATTTTCCTTAATGTGAACACAAATCTTAATATGTAGATCGCTCCGAAAGTAATGCCTCCTGTTCATTTTTACGGAACCTACAAAAGATACAAAAAGCACCATAGCTCTATTTAACAGAGTAAATTCCAAGCTACAAAACACTATTTGTCAACACAGTCACCACCACTAGCTGTTCATTTTCACCAGTGATGAACAAGAGCCTTCCTGTCCCGCTCATTAAAATCTGCACCAGAGGACGTGGCCCACTGCTTCACTGTTTTGCTGACAGTCACTGCTAGGAAAATGTTGCCCACGCAGTCCCATCTTTCATTGGCCTGAACAGATAGAAGGTAGAAAGTGCCAAATCTGGACGTTAGGTGGATGTGGTCAGACATTCCAGTCAAAACTGGCAGTGAACTCCATGGTCTTAAAAATGTTATGGAGCCTGGTGTTACTGTGTTTCAAGAGAGAGGCTTTCTTCTCTGTCCTGACTCTAGAAGTCTGGGCCACCAATTTGGTCAATGTCAAGATGCAATTGTCAGAAGAGTTGGCAGCTTGTCCAGGTTCTAGGAAATCCAGACGGATCACCTCTTTGCTCTCCCAAAAGACAGTGCACATCACTTTACCCACTGAGGGCCATATTTTGAACTTTTTCATTGATTCATTTCACATGCTGTCACCCCACAGACTGCTGTTTTTACTCCAGCTCACAGGGTGATACCACGTCTTGTCACCCATAACCGTCCAGGAAACTGTCACCCCCAGTCTTGCACTGGTTCAATAGGTCCTGATAAAATTGCATGCAGTGCTCTTTCCGTTCCTGTGTGAGCATTGGTGGGACACACCCAGAAGAAACTGTGGTATACCAAAGTCACTACCACTGATTCCAATGCACTGAAACCAACATTCAGCTCTGTAGACAGTTTTCTTGCCATAATCTGCTGATTCACACAGATGAGGTGATCAAGATGCTCTTCATTTTGTGACAAGACACCTGCGCGTGGCCATCTGGAACACAGTTTGTGTTTTCCATCACTGTTGCCACTGCTGAAACACACCATCCACAGCCTCACTGTGCTCATATCTACTGTTTGGTCTCTATAAATGTAAAGCAAGTGGCCATGAACGCCAATTTTTTTCCACAAGGAGGAATTCAATGCCACATCTTTGATTCATACATACTTCCATGCCAGGCACCATTTTGTCAGACTGCCTCTCTGTCGTCTGTTGCATGGCAACAAAATGTAATGGGATATTGGTGAGAAGGTTTAATCTCTACTGCCATACCACAAAAATATCACCTCTGATACTGTGGGCAAACACAGAAAGTAAGAGGCATTACTTTTGGAGCAGCTCTCATAAAAACATGGAAAATCTGAAAAACATGGAAAAAATATGGAAAAGAGAAAAATAGTTTTCATAACAATCATTTTAGTGTACTAGTAACAGTAACTAGTACAGGTACTAATATAACATAAACTGAATTTTAAGAAGTCTGTATGATTTCTTCAGGTTCTCAAGCCCATATTGTTTGTTAAAAATCTAAATGATATTTAGAAGAGTTGTATGGGCTTACAGATTGAGAGAAAAACCTTGAAATCTCTCTGATTACCTGCAGACTCAAAACTACATAAATATACATACATTAAGGAAAATATATTCAAATTGATTTCCTTTGGAGAGCTGGGCTTTTCACAGAATTACATATTTTACAAAAGCATATCTTGTGCATACCACCAATGTCATTTTGTTTAAATAAATGAATATGACAATATGACCAGAAGGTCATTAAGTGTTTAAGCAAAGCAGTAAAAATATTTCTAAGAGAAAAATACTTTGGTGGTGCATTAAGTGATATAATCCAAGGGTTTAAAGGGCAGCTTTACTACATCTCCCATTGGTTCCTCAAGACACAGATAAGAGCAGGTATTTACCACAATAATCTCCAGGAAAAGAAACCATAATGCAGTTTGGAAGAAGTGTCCTTTTTCAGACAGTAGATTATCAGCTACATGAACTATAACTTTCAGAAGTATGTTACTGGCAACAATTTCAGTTTACCTTAATAATTTTCCCTGTAAGCTGGCAATTCAGAGGCAGCTACGTGCTATGTTCTGTCATTTTTTTGCCAGCGGTGACAATCATAAAGAACGTGGGAGAGTACAACAGCTATTAAAGATTTTTTATGTTCCTGTTTAAGATGTCATCCTATGCAGATCAGCATGTGAGATTAAACGTGTATAGGAACTGTGATGAAAAAGATTAGTACAAAGCTTTGGTGATAGCTGCCTAAGGAAAGAGGGCGACCAGTGTAACTCAGCTAACAGCTAGCAAACACTACTCAACAAAATACAAAGAGCTTGAGTTTATTTCATCGGTCATCCGAAATTCAGGAATTAACTCCAACGTGAATGAGCCGGCATTCTTTACTTGCTACTCAGTTGCACAGGGAGATATCTCTGCACTAACAACACATACCTTGAATAAAAGACCTTCAGCTTATATGCATTACTTGTGTTACATTTACAAAAGGTTTCCCAGTCAGTACATACATATTCAATATTCCCCCCAAAATCATTAACGAAGGGTCCCACCTCCTTGCACAAGCTCAGTGATTTTGAGTGGGGGTCTCAAAGACCCTCAGAGATGGCAGCAGCAGTCTTCCTCTTCATGACCGCCAATTGCCCTCCTCTTGTTTTTTCCAGGTTGGCAGTTTCACAGTGATATACTGGAGAGGGCCCTCACGCTGACTTAGATAACAATGATATACTGGGCTTCTTGAGTAGATAAAGGATGTTCTGCTTACCATCAGACCCAGTGTGTTCTGCTTAGCATTAGCTGGTTTTGTGAAAGAAGTATTGCTCATTTAAGTATGTTCAACATCAGACCAAGTGCATTTTGCTTCGTGTTAACTAGATTAGTGATATTACATCCTTCTTTGCAAAAGGATGTCTAGTGCAAAAATCATTTACTGTAAAGAGCAAATGAGTTGAGATCTTCCTCTTCATGGCAGCTAACTATGAGGTTAAGAAAAAAAGTAGCAGATGTGCTATAATGACATTTCTGGAAGAATTTTAAATCCCATTTGTTCACAAGTAGATGACAAAACAATAGGCATTTAAATACTTGTTATTTTTACTGTCTTGCTGTTGAAATGAGACAATTTTGTTGTAAGAGGGCAAAATCTACATGCAAGAGCATTTAGGAAACCATAGGAGAAAACAGAGGAGTGAAAGAAATACAGTTAATCCTCCTCCATCTGCTCGTCTCAAAGAAAGTCATATGTCACTTCATTCTGTTATTCAGCTCCTACTCTAAAAGCTTTTAGTTTCTCTTTGTTCTCTTATCAGTAGTTTTGATTGACTTTGGTAGTCAAGTGTGCAGGCTCCTGTGATTTTAGTCTTCTCCAGGGTTACACGCTGATAAGGCCAATAATTGACATTGTTGCGCCGCAGTTTTTGCTGAAGAAATAAACATGGAAAGAAAACAGTTTTCTTTGTAGAGAGAAGTCTCCAGTGACAGCTGTGAATTACCAACCAAATGGAAGCCCTGCCAGTGCATTTAGTTTAGCAGGTCACCTAAATTGCTCGGGAAGAACAACACTTTTCCTTTGTTCATAAAAATGCTTTTGATATTGAAATGGAGAAAATGCAGAGATCCCTTTGTGGTGTTTACTGAAAATACATTAAAATGTTGGTTGATGAGAGAAAAATATCCTACATTGATCAGAAAGTGCTTCTTCTGGAAACTTACAGGCCAATAAAATCAGATTTTCATTGTGTGGAAGATTTGATTTAGAACTTTGATAGCAGCAGAATCTCTTTAAATACGAGCCATAAAGCAAGGCTTATGTGAAATCTCTCCTGATTATACACACCCAGCATCAGATTCTGCCTTTCTTAAAAGGCAGCAGTCAGAACAAACAGGGCTCTTGAAAACATGTGCAGATCAGAGGGGATCTCCAGTATTGCCAGGTGACCCTAGCGCTGTGCAAATGGACTGTCAGATCTGTAAGGGGTTTGGTTTCAGGACACATAGAGCCAAAAAGCCTTAAACAGAAAACATATATTTTCTGTTATTTCACATAGGCTTTTGAGATAAGGAAGATATTGGCAAACCAAAGTGTGCTTGCTTCTAGAGTTCATTTACACTAAACACAGAGATTACTCAGCAACTGTCGTCTCTTTAATCAAAACAGTGCTTTTCCTCTGCCAATTAGTTTTCATAGACATCAAAATGTTCAAGAGGTAACTCTGTGAAGTGAAAAATGCATAAGAAATGATGATTGTCATTTCAAAATTGTATTCTAAAGCCAATTCATTGTCTAGTTGTTCCAAAAGTGGAAAGTATTTCAGATGCTGTCTGTATCCTTATAAGACAGCAATCGTATATGTCAGTGGGATTACTGTTTGTCAGATACAAAACAGAAATTTTGAGCTGATTAGTAGAGTGGATATTAAAGCCAGAAAAGATCATAACTTATCTTGGTCTGACCTCTTGTGTAGGTAAAAGGAACTAAACCTAAACCTGTTTTCTTTCAGGAAAAAAACATTGATTAGAAGTCCCTAAGAGATACAGAAATTCATGACTTGTTTTCTTTGTGTGTTAGGATTGCTTTTCTATAAAAATCTCTCATATATTTATCAAGTAAGCTATTGATATGCTTTTTGCCTAATTAAGTATTTCAAGCCCTTCAGTCATCCTGAGCCCTAAGCCTTTTAGTTCAGACATAAGAACTGGATTCAATATTATCATTTACAAATACAAAACAAACTTTTAAGTTCATTAATTTAAGAATACTGTTACTCCCATGTGCCACAGCATTATTCTGGGAGCTCATCTAATGATACTTGTCAGCAATGTATCTTTTCAGAAGCCATGCCATGTTGTCTCTCACTCCAGAGACATGACATATTCTACTTATCATATATTTGCAAAAAATTTTTCATTTGACTGTACCAAAAGGCAGCTTGAATTTAGAGGTAGACTGGACCTGTGATTTGGGATTGGTTTATGTAATTGCACTGTCCTTCTCCCTTGGTCAGAATGTCATCCACAGATTTTTATTATCAGCTTTTTTATAGATACTTTCAAACATCAGTGGGGATGATGAATAGCATTCTGCCAATTACTGACTCCCATGGAAGATCACTAGGTAAACCTGCCCTTGAATACAATTAACTAAAAAATATTTTTTAGTCCTCCAGTTAGTAAGTAATCTTTGCTGTTAAATGCTATTTAAAAGTTAAAAAAATATAGAATCTGGTAAGAAAAGATCATCTTCCATATTTTCATCAAAATATCATGAAAGAGTAAAACGAAGTTTCATAGCCTTGACTGTTATCTAATGCAGACACACTTTTCAAGATGAAAAATAGAAACGAAACTTTGGGATAGGAATGATGGTGAAAAAAAAGTTTCATATCTCTTCTTAACTGATAATAAGAAAATTGGGTAAGTAACTAGATAAATAATAATAATTAGAAAATACTCATAGACAATATTCAATAGGTGTAACTAAGACTATGTCTTTATCATCTTCATGAGGATAGTGGCATTATTTTTGTCTAACATTCTTCTAAGACAGAAGAATAAAACAGGTCAAAGACAGGAAGAACCCTCATATTACACACTTGCCATTAAAATCCATAAAAGGAAATAAAGATAAAGCTGCTTTTGCAGATAATACAAATATCTTTTTCACTATTGTTAGCTGGTCACACTGGGGTCATGAGGAAACCACAGTCTCTTTACAGCATTGCCCTCTGATAGTTTGGCTGGTTTCCCTAGTTACAGTGTTTCTGAAAAGCAGGAAAAGCCTTCAGATTGCATTCTCCAGGATAAAACAGTGCTCGTCCATTAAGAGAACAAATTCAACACTAAGAAGCGTTCTGATAAACTACAATAGATACATCAACAGAAAGTAATTGAGTATTCACAATTCTGACAGAAGCAAGAGTAAATATGTAAGAATATCCAAACAACTAAAACAAAATATATGTACAATATTTTAACTGGAGCAAATTTATTTTTGAAAAGTAAAAGAAACATAAATAAAGGTAATAAAATGTCAGATTCTTTCATTGCAGTTTCATACCCACGACCTCCAGTGTATCACTTACTGGTAAGTGATCATATTCCCACAAGGGAGACAATAACACGCTCAGCAAGACTGAAACAGGAGGAGACAGCATCCTTGCAGCACCAGCGAGGCATGAATTCAGCCTACTTATGATGACTGGAATCACTCCAACCCTAATGCTACCTCATTTACTTTCTAACATTCTGTTGAGACAGTAAAGTTGCCGTACAGATTTGGAAAGCCACAACGGTCCACTGCTGATTCATGCTGTTAAATCATTCTGTTACTACATTATATTTATGCTGTTCTCACACTACTTTATGATAGGAGACTTCATTATGGTCAGAGAGCCAGAGCAGATGATGAACTACATGTCAAGAACAAGCAACACTTGCTTGCCTACATTAGGATACGTAAAGTCTATTCTTCTGGTTAAACTAATTTTAGTACTAAAGAAGCAATACAAGATTAAGATACAGTCACACACAACTCTACTTCAATCATTATACAAACACACAGGCATGTTTTGCCAATTGAAAGATTTAGCTGTTAATCACATGAGAATAGCACTGAAGTTAAGACTGTAACAGAGTTCTTGTTTCTCTCTAGATACAAATCACTTCTCTCTTTAGCTGCATTCTCTGTATCTTCAGGAAGTCTATGGTTTGGATTTTTTTAGTGGATTTTTTTTCTTTCACTCAACTCTATTTGGCAATTCTAATCAAATGATTTGAAAAAGATTGTTAGGAACCCAGACAGCAGGAAAATAAATTAATCACTCCCTTCTATAATTTCACCCTCTGGACCACTGACAAGAACCTTTCTCATTTACTAAGGGAAACCAAAAATCATAGAAAAGGGTAAATGGAGATTTTATCTACAAAGCCAGAACGTTGAAGGCTGCAGATTTTAATATCTGATCTTATGTCAAATGGTTGGATCAGAACATTTCCAAATAAAACATTTCTATTAATCAAACCATGCCATCCCCGTGTCTTCAAAGATCCAGCCAAAACACTTAGGATACAGATGATACAAGGAACTTGAAAATCTTAATTAAAAAATAAGGTTAAAAGCATAAAATATTTTAAAATTGTCACATCTGATTCCTAGCAAAGCATCAAAGTCTTTAACTTTGTATGATTATGCTTTTAATTCAGAATGAATGGGCTGAGATTGAAGATGCATTAAAGTTCACCAGAGCATCACCCAAGTCATCACCACCTGCAGTTAGACACGGCTACAGCTGCTTTTTTAGCAGCCAGCCATCTAACTACAGCTGCTCTTGCCATGTTTTTGACAGTTACAGCACACTTCTACCCTGACCCCTCTTCACATCCAGGGTAAAAAAAAAAAAATTATCCAGCTATAAAAAAATTAGTGTGAAATTTAGTACAAGCAGAAAGCTATGCCAGAGGGCTACAGCTTTTAAACAAAACAGACTGAGACATGCTCCCTTTAGGTAGATATACATGAGACAATCACGACATTAACATAAATCCTATGTTTGTAATAAACTTCATCATTTTAGTGAAAGGACTGTGCAAGGGACTCGCTAGCAAGAAATTATTTTAAATTCACAAAATGAGTGAATTAGAAACTGACTGTAGATTAAAACATATCCACTGAAAGAAAACATAAATATCAACAGACAGATTTTTTCAAGTTTTACTTGCATCTTAGGTTTCACAGATGTAAGTTAATTAAGAGATGGAAAAGACATTGTGTTTTGTGTAAGGTCCAATGAATTTCTTTGGAAACCCATGCTATCATAAGTAGGTTTATATGGGAATGAGTGATGTTGGTAACGAGAGGACACAGAATTCAACTGAGTTCGTCAATTAAAGAGACAAACTCTTTCCCCTTCTCTTCTGTGAAAAGTCATTGACCGCATTTAGTAAAAAGTGTGTTATTATGTGGTCACCTTTCAAAAGAAAACGAAAACTTTGAAATTTGCCCTCAAAAAAGATCATGAATAAGAAATAAAAGCTAAGATCTCACTTCCTTGTTCTCCTTATTCCAACCACTGAAGAACATCCTGCAATGATCACCTTAATAAAGCTTCTAACAAAAAGTTTACATTTGAATTTCTAATTTTGATCAAATAATCAAATACACTTAGTTAGCTGTTTTGTTACATACTATAATTTTGATTATTGGCTTTCTTCTATACTGTGAAATAAACTGGGAACTTTCCCAGTCTGAGCATATTTATGATATCCATTAACATATTTTTAGACCAATTCATTTTTCCTTATCTTAAATTTATATTTATTCTCTATTTCATTCCCATTTAAGTCTTAAGAAATGGCATTATAAAATAAAAACACCTTCCAATTTCATGTTGCTAGCATTAGTCATTTTCTCTTGGTCAGCTTTCTCAATTCAGTTGGCATTCATCACATCAATTTGAGCTGAAATTAGTTTCAGTGTAATTTGTTGACACAAAGATACTTCGGTATTAGTTTTCCCTATTAAATGTCCACTATCATAAAGATACATTTATCCTAAGGCTCAGTTTCTTAATGACACGTAACTTTACTGAAAGCAAAGCACAATAATTCTGCAATTAAGACACACTCAACGTTTACTCTGAGAAGGAACCAATTATGAAGAAAACTGTTCAAGATACAACACAATTGTACCGTGGCAAAAATAAGTCTGGACTGATAAGAACATTCAGTGAAATTTGCAAGAATGAAGAAAACCTTCCTGTTCCAAGGAGTGTACTGTTCTGTCAAGTGGGCAATAACTCAAACATCATGGAAAATTACACATTAGGTGCTGTTGCAATGTGCTAATTATAGTTGGAAGATACATAGATGAATATATTTAAAATTACAAGTCTCTACCAAATAGATAACATATACAGCCTTTTCTACTCTGGATAATTTTTTTTTCCTATTTTTCCCTCTAACGATGAAGCAAAGCTTGATATGTTTGTAGTTCTGCCAATAATAATATTTGTCATTGCAATCTCATTCTATGTTTCTAAAAAGTTAATCTATTGCATTTCTTTTTGACTACTTTGACATCCTGAGCCCTTCAATTATCCTGAGCCCTCATTAAGTCTCTGAGTCAGTTAATCTGGTTTCAGTACCCACTTCTGATCAGTCAAGGGCAACATGCATTGGTCTCAACAATAAAATGCAAGGAGTAAAACCTCGTCATCTCTGTAAAGCGCTGTGCAAATTATACTTGAATTATTTTGCATATTTGCAAAACAGTTTTTGTTTTGAAGCCTATTTATTTCACTTATTTGTATGGATTTTTAATATACCCAAGTGAATATGCTTTGAAAAGAAGTATGATTGTATTTCTGTAACAGCAGAATACCTTTGGATCCCCGAGGTCCTACTCAGAATATTCAGAAGACTATGCATTTTTTCACTCTGTGTACAATTTAACTCTCAGACAGTAGCATTTACTAAAAACGTTGAGTGGAATTTGTCAAATAACTCAACTGAAGTCAAAACTGAATTATTATTCTCTTTCACTTAAAGCTATCCAAATACTCAGGGGACTATTAAGGAACTACTTCATGGAACAAAAAATGAAGCCTTACTCTTGCACTTTTCCCAAAGCATTATTAGACAAATCATATTCTTCATATCCATTGTATTTTATGCATATACTTTTCAACTCATTCTTTTTTCCTAGAATAAATGAAATAGAATTCTATTTCAATTTGTACACATACAGTATGATTTTCAGATGCAACCAGAACTATCTCAGTTAATTGCAATTATAAAACTGTGCCGAAAACAATTTTAAAATCTCATCAGAAGTTATTCAAATAAAAATACTGACTAAATCACTATACTTGTTAGAAATTGTCAAGAATTTTCTCTTCCTGGACAGTCTTTCTCCTCTTCATGTGAAACGACTTTAAAGAATTGGAAATAAATAATAGTTTCCTACCAACTTGATTTTGATTAAGGCTTTGATTTATGAGTGCCAGTACAGTATTACCTTTTCTTAAATTTGGATTCACTGTGTTGTTTGCACACTAGCAGCATAAAAAATGTGGTTTTTTGAACACTGCAGATTTGCTAAAGTGATTCATCCTTAACAGAATCATAGAATAATTTGAGTTGGAAGGGTCATCTACTCCAACACCCCTGCAATGCACAGGGTCACCTATAACTCAGTCAGATGCTCAAAGCTCCATCCAGTCTGACCTTGAGTGCCTCCAGCAATGGGGCTTCCACCACATCTCTGGGTAACCTGTTCTAGTGACTCACCACCCTTACTGGAAAGAATAATAACCTGTCTAGTTCTCTCTGGCTGGCATCACCCTATGTGATATCCTGACAATTTGGAGAAAAATGAATATATACGGGAACCATCAGTTGTAGCAGCATGTTTACAGTTCTGTTTTGTTTTGTTGTTTTCTTTAAATAAAGAACACCAGCAATAAAACACATAGCTCACTTTAGAAACAGTACTCTAAAATTATTTTCTGATCTGAAGCAGTTACAGGACAGGAAGTTACTTGAAATGCTTATTACCCTTATAAAATAATAATATAAACACTGAAAGTTTCTCACTATTAAATATTGATCAAGTAACATCATTTGCTTGCCGTAGGTCTGGCAAGTAATACTTGCAGAGTTTCTGCTTTGTAGTTTACTCCAGCAATAACCGAACAGTTTAAGTACAGCTCTCCACTTCAGGCAACTGTTGTTACGGACCATTAAATAGCCTACTTCTGAATACTTTAAGAACTCATGAGAATACATGGACCCCAAAACTACAGTCGCTGTCCTAAATAAGCTTCCTTTGAAGCAACACTGATTAGACTACACTCAGTCCAGATCAGTCTCACTCATTCCAAAAGTTGCATTTGTATTCATTTTTGTTGCTGGGACTATTGTGCCATTTCATTCTGCAAGGACAGCCTTAGACAAAACAATCAAGTGAGGAATAAGCCATATAAAACTTTTTTTCTGCAATTAAAGTAACAACATTAATGAAGACAAGAGAGAAAAAAAGCATTTAATCTAGCACAAATTCATTAAGCAATTTCCATTAAAAACTTGAGAATGAATTCCTAGGGCAAATAGGAAAACCTGACCAGTAACACTGCAAGGTTAATGGGATCAATATAATCACATTCAAAATATACAAGTTTCAGGGAGTATAATGAAATAAAGATTCTGGTAAGCTGCTGAACTTTGCAGATATGTAATTTAAGGTAGTCAACTTTACAAGACTGAAGTGTGAGGATCCTAGAATTTTTATGGCATACAATTTGAGAAAGAATTTTATTGGTAATCCACTACCAGAATGAACTCTGAAGTTCCATATTCAGATAACTCTCAACACTGAAGTCTCTTTTGATCCTGAAGAGAATAGTCAGAGAAATATGCTGGCAACATTTTATGTTTTTTTTTTTCTTTTAGGTTGCTCTCCTTTTTAGTCACTACAGAAAGTAAATTGTAATAAAAAAGTTCAGACTGAATAAAATACATTTAATCACTTATTGGCAAGACTGTACAGAATGAATAATATGACTTAACAAAATAAATACAAGTAAAATAAAAATGCACTCAAAATAAAACCTCTAGGGTTTACTTAGATAATGGTAAAAAGAAATAGAAACTAACATGTCCAGAAACAGAAATCAAGCATCTTACTGTTTGTACATTTGAAAATCTTTTTATTTCTACCATATGGGTCCATTTTCCAGCAAAAACATATTCTATTCAAAGCCATGATACTTTAGTATCATGGGTATATTGGGATTATCTTTAAATCCCAAAATAATAAATGAGAGCTGGAGAAGGAAGTCTACGTTCCATTGAGCTTGAGCAGAATGGGTTATTACAGACTGAAGATTTCTAAAAAGCCTTAAGACAATAAAGTTTTTCCCAAGCTCCTTTCTCTGTTGTTTGGAGAAATAATGTTCACCCAAATAATGTTCCCAATATGATGCATCAGTTTTCACTCTGTTGCACACAAAGGGCTTGGGACTGTCACAGCTGAGTAACTTCTGCCCCTGAAGACTGAGTGCTAAAGCATTCTTTTTGAAACTTTGAGAATTAAAGACATCATCCTTCAAGCAATACAAATTGCATAAACACTGAGCTCCACAGTTTTTCTCCACACAACAGCAAGTTTGACACATGGAGTTATTTTCTCCCCTTTATTCAGAGGTCTGCACTGGATTTGCTTCCTTCTCTCCTCAACTGACCATGTCTCTTGTAGAAGGAATTAAAACTCCACTGTTGGTCAGTGTCATAACCTTTTAAAATTAATAGAGTGAAATAAGTATTGACAGAGTGTAGGTGCCATCACGAGTAGCTGATTTACTCATGCTCTTTCACTGACTAGAAATGTAATTTAAGCTTGCTTAAGCTATAATTTATACCTGGCTCATAGGACTGGCTTTCTTTCATTAAACCTTAAGCCTTACTACATCATTAACCAATCTTCAGTTTAACAGATTTCTGTAACATTACTATATCTGCACATCACACGTGCTAAATCATGAACCTGGTTAACATTTTTCTTTTATTACTTAGAATTTTAGCATTTGAAAAACATGGAAGGCAAATATTAGTGAATGCAGTACATCTGAATTAGCAAACACAATCGAATGCTACCTTTGTCACATAGGTGCTTTGTTCTTTTTTGAAGAACACTGAAAAACAGAAGAGGTACAGCTCAGAGCTACCAATACACAGCATTACAACCTCAGCTATGAACTACACTAAATCTTATGACAAGTATATTTTTTTGCATGAAAGTAAGGGCAGAATTTAATGAATTGCTGTATGTTGCACATGAAAATCCAAGCATGAAAATGCACTTCAGCACTGAAGCTTTTTAATTTGATTCATCACCCAACATGTTCCTTGACTACCATAGAAGCAAACCATTCAAACAGTAAACTTACACTGAACTGAAGAAAAACACTGCTCAAATGTAATTTTTCAAGTGGTGCACACACATACAAGATGGAAAAAAAGACCAAATACTGAGGATTATAAATGATTCTCTCTTCTTCAGATCATTCTTAGTAATAAAAAAGGTAGAAGCATTATACACTCACACTTGATTTACTTTCCTTTATGTTTGGGCAAACTTTCACACATTATTACGATGAATGTTAATCATTCCGGGAACACTGTCCCAAATAGTGGGGTCAAAATCAGTATCTAAATTGCTGATCAGCGGCATAAGGTTTCCTAAGACCCTTGCTTTTCATGTGTACTTCCAAGATATTTGCAAGCTGGCTACCGGTGGGGAACAATTGTCTTTATTCTTACCTTTTATACATTTATATCCAGAAACAAACAACTTCAAACAGTGATGCACCATACTCCCTTTTAGATGTTCCCAACTAATGCACCAGGCAAGAAGGCACTTGTTATTACAGCCCTGTACCTTGACTTTCAGATATGTCAAACTCCTGTGAAATAAACGACTTGGTAAAAGCTATATGCCTTGAAATGACCCTTAAAACAGTTTAGGGTAAAAATGAGAACAAAGTTACTAAGCTCCAGCACTCAAAGTGTATTTATGAAGGATGACAAGAACAATGAGCGAACACTGATGCAGTATGCAGATCTGTAGAACTCAACTCCTTCAACAGCGATTTTCAAAACTTTCTGTTTGGTAATCCAACCTCACTACAACAAATGAATTTTTTTAAAACATTCTGGAATGAGAGGTTGGCCTGGTAAAAGCTAGGCAGATCTCCTAAGGTAAGCTGTGGCTGTAGCAGGTAGCTAAACCTAATTCCCCAGGACTTCTTCTATTTTTGCTCCGTTGCTTTGGAAGAAGTAAGGCTGTGTTTCCACTGACTCTCATGATTAGACATGATTCATACACAGCACAGAGTAACTTCTCAGTTTCAGTAACAAATATATATATATACTTAACTACATGCAATTCAATATAATTGCACTATAACTTGCAATTTTACCATTTGCAACTATTGCAAAAAAATTAAACAGTAACTATGACTTCTGGAAAGGGAACTGAATGGAAAGAAGGCAACAGAAATAGATGTGCAGATGTCAAATTCAGGTACAGAACATAAAACATGTCTTTATCACTGGAAATAAATTACTGATTATTTCTAAAAAGTCAGATGACCAGGAACTCTTGGCTTAAAAGCTCAAGTAAAAGAAAGAAAAAGATGTGGGCTAAAGTATAAAGATACTCATACACACAGAATCCATTCACAAGCTATCCTGCCCATCTGCACTCATATTGCTAGATGAATGAAATATCTACCATAAGTGCTTTTTTCTTTTTTTCTTTTTTCTTTTTTTTGTAGATTTTTATTGTCAGCTTTTCAGATTTAAAGTCAAGATTTCAAGAACAAAAAAAGAATACGTAAAATAGGAAAAATAAGTCTACAGCCTCATCAGAAGAAAAAGAGTCACAAAAATGCACAACCTTCAGAGATAAAAAAGGGTAGCACTAAGAGTTTTATTTTTTTTTCATGGATCTTAAACCATTTTTGGTCTACCTTACAAACTGGTCAGAAACTTCCAGCTGCTTTCTAGACAAGTCCTCCTCTTGGTACCAGCGAAGTGCCTGTAATTTCTAGAAGCTAAGAGAAGCATGGCGTAGCCCATCCCTTCCATTTTAGATCAATACTAAAATTTTACAGTAATGATGTCTATGGGACCAAACTTGTATTTCTAAGACTGTACAATAACATGTCTCCTGCATTTGATTTGCAGTATACTCAAGGGTGAAGATTAAGTCAAGATACTCATGATAACCAAAAGATGCAGACACTTTAAATTAAGTTGAGCAGGCTTGTGAGCAGAGCAGTTGAAATGAAGCTGTAATAGCTGGAGTGGGACCGAAAGCCAACTGATGTTTTGTCTATATACAAGATGAGATGGTGATACAATTTTTACCACGCTCCTCATTCTCTGTAGTTAAAGCTCTTTGTATGCAAAAATAATAAATAATGTCAGTAATTTCTTACTGCAAGCTGGCTGTTGTGAATATAAATGATGTAACAGTGCCAACTCCCAGCTGCCTACTTCCAATACTCTACTTCATGTTGATAGCTATAACGTTCAAAGTCTAAAACAGAGCTTCCCTTTTCTTACAACACGTGAATGCCTTCCAAAAGTGCTCACAGCAGGGAATAAAATCACAGCAATGTTAGAAGTGAGGCTCTGTAGGTCAGAAATATTTCCATGCTCACACGCTTTATCTCTCATCAGCTTTTGATACATTCACAGAAAGGGCCCTGTTATCTCCCATACATGCAGGGGGGGCTAAGCAAGGACACAGGAGCCAGGACTACAAAAACTTCTAATTATATAGCTTATAGAGAAGAAGGGTATACACTCCTCTGTTCCAAAAACTACTCTAAAAGCAATAGGACTAAGTCAATTCCTATCAGATCTTAGTTTACCGTAAGAATTTCAGCTTAGTATTTCAGTCCATCTCAGTTTGACTGAAACATTAAGATATTTGCAATTCTCAGGAACAACACATAATGTAAAACCTATAATCTATTTAGATCATGCAGTTTCTGTCCCTGAAGGTTTTCAGGACTCAGCTGAATAAAGCACTGTCCTAGATGGACTAAACTCAGAGCTGACACAGCTTTGAGCGTGAAGTATCCCTTAACATTTGTGAACTTTTCTGAACAAATGCTAAAAGGACTTTTACGGAATAAATATAAAAATACACATTTTAATCATGGTGAAAAATGATAAAAATGATTTCCTCTGACAAGTGGCTGTAAAGTAAAACTTGTAACCAGGATGTGAAGACAAAACTTGTAAAGCCTCTGAAAGAAAGTCTGTGTTCAGAGCAGATTGGTAGATAGCTAAGGAGCTTTTTGATACAGGGAATCAGAAACAGGGAAAAGCCCTAACTTGTATAAGAACTTATAGCAGACAGGAAAAGCTGCTGATGAATGGTTCCTCAAGATACAGATGAACGTATAAACCTAAAGAGTTATTATTCCTCACAAACAAAAGGTTGGATTTGTGGGCTTCATTACTAGAATGTGTGTTATACTGTTCTTTATTTGCTGTTGTGCAAAGTGCACTCCAGCTGCTGATAAACTCATGATTAACTGAAAAATAAAAGTCAGAATAGTCACTGTGGAGACATTAAGTTTTCAGCAGCACTGACTATTTGCAATCAACTACCTTTGCTATCAACCAAATTTCACTTTTCCACTTCCCTTCTATCTTTTCTTCAATTTCCATTATATATTGGTCATTTTTTATGATGCTCAAAAGAAATATTATCTTTTTTCTTTTTTTTTTTTTAATTGAGACGCATTCTACTGCAGTAGAAATGGGAACTGAATTTCTAGCACCATACACACAAGAAGCTACATTGGAAGTATTTTTTATTAGTTATAGCTCATGTCATAGAGTGCGGGAAGTCCTGCACTTATATAAAGGATAAAGGAAAGTAACTGTTTAAAAATCCTTATCAAAAAAAGGAGCAACATAAAAAAACCTGTGAAAACCATATCACAGGAATTGTGAATAAGTATATGGTATAAAATCATATTTCTGATATCTTACATGTTTCTATAGCACATAATCACCAGGAAGGATTTTCATATTAAATTTTTTAAGCTAAAATCAGTAACTCATGCAAGCAGCAGTACAAAATTGCACAAATTATCTTTCATAAAGGACCACGAAGTAATACTACCCGGTCATTTAACATAAGAGAACATGTGAAGGAAAGCATCTTAACACTAGGCAGATATTGTTCAAGGACTGCAATTTGTCTTACAGGCATCTTTTTATTCCGTCACCTCTGTAACTAACTTATAATCCCATTTTAAGGTGCAAAGTTACACTATTTAACTTGTGTACCTGACGTAAATACACGCCTCTGACAAGTATACAGAAGTAGAATTTTGGTAGAAGTAGAATTTTTTTTTTAACTTTTTCAAGCAATTTTAGCTTACATAAAAGCATCTACTTAAATACAGAAACAGGAACTGAATAATCACCTCATCCCAACTCACTGCCATAAGGAGGGATATCTTCCCCATGACCACGTTGCCAAAAACCTCATCCAATCTGGTATTAAGCATGTTATGGGATGGGGCACCCACAGTTTATCTGGGCAGCCAATGAAAGAAGGGGTCAAAGCATTCAAAGGTGAGCTGAGATTTCAGAAGAGTGGTAAGTAGCAGTGGGCTGTGCTGATTCTAGTTCAGTGCTTGCTAAACAGAGAAGTAAAGGCAAAACAGAACAAACTAAAGGGGTTGAGGGTGCTCACTGCATCAGTAACCTAAATACACTCTAAATGATGCTCATGCAAACACAGGCATTGTGAAATGCTTCAGCAGCCTCTGAAATTGGAAACCACCGTAAAACAAACATATGCCAAAAATGAAGACTCAGTTTAAGAATAAACCTGATCACAACTTCGGAAGGCACCTGCTTTTGCCTAAGTAACAATAATAACCTACATTTCCTTAAAATGTTATTCATCATATGAGGTAGAAAGATGGTGTTTCATCTTTCATCATTTGAACTAACATTAACTTGTAATATTTCACTTTAATGCAACATTTTTAAAAGTCAAGAGCACTTTTCAGCATTTTACTGGAAAAGACTACTGCGTATACATTCATTTTGTTCGTGAGGTCAGTGAAGCTACTCCATAGCATTTACTCAGATTAAAGAATCATTATTTTAAAGATTATATAAATCAGAAGAAAGGACAGTCACTAATCCAAAGATTTCATTGCTCAAGTAAGTTTCAATAGACAGCAAGTTCACAGAAAGGTAAAAAGAACCAACAGAAAACCATCGATGTGAATGTGACTAACAGCATCATAGCCTATCTGCCAAATCTATTCCATGCATCACAGAAAAATACAAGGACTCAGAGAGAAGTAGCAAGATCTGCATTACGTGCTCCATTTAAATAAGATGGTCAACAAAGAACACAGCACAGATACTTTCTCAATAACTCAGGAACACGTGATGAGGCTGTCATCGCCGGCTGATAAACTGGCATTCAAAATCTCAGTACAGAATATGAGATGACAGCTAAGGTGTTGGTATTAGTCCATTAACGGCCTTGAAATAGAAACCACCCGTTTTTCCTTGGTGCCACACAGGAAAGGAAGTTACAGAAGGTGAACAGTGAGAAAAAATGACGGACTGAAAAATGATCTTCACAGCTTCTTTGCAGACTGCATGAATATAAATGAAGCAAAAATGCATTTGTCAAAGCCAAAGAAAAGGACATCGTAGCAATAAAGATGTGGTTTAATGACAGCATAGGAGTAAATGTCTGCTGGATAGAAAAGCCTGTATCTTAGAATGATGAAAAAAAACATCTGCAAGACAGATTTCTTACTGCAACATGCTGAATATATTTTTATAGCTCAACTGTGTCAACAAAATTATAACTTACTTATACTGAAAATTTGAACTAAATCTCTAATATCCAACATTTAAATCAGTATCAGTCCAACATTACTATTAACTTATATTCAGCATGACAGATAAATCTGGTCCCTAGTGTCCTGTTTCCTTACAAATCTTTCAAATATCCTGTCCCTGACACTATTAAATTCAACAGCTATATTTTCCATTAATATTTTAATTCTAAATATGCTCAAAATCATGCTTGAATGTTTTATCACTTAACATTATCAGCTACTCATATTTCTCCCACGAATTCAGGAAAATTCTGGAATTACAGCTGTACTTAGGAAAATGAGTAACAGTAAGTCAAATTTGAAGACAATACTACAGCAATTCCTTCTACAGATGTAAATCAAGTACCAAGTAGTAGTTTTCAAGTTTTAACAATTCATAATATTACCCTAGCCATGACACGACCGCATGACAGTAACAACAGAAATAAATATAAAATAAAAACGAAAGCCATGCACAAAAAAGATGTGATAAGGGCCTGTTATCATGTACAGGTGAACATTTGATATGTAAAAATTAATTGCTTTATATGAGGAAGAATAAATGTCACGCTTTTATTAATTGATTAGGTTGCAGAAATACAGAATCAAGATAATAGAAGCAAGCACCTTAAGAGCAAAGAATCACAGAATCACAGAATTGTAGGGGTTGGAAGGGACCTCCAGAGATCATCGAGTCCAACCCCCTTGCCAAAGCAGGTTCCCTACAGTAGGTCGCACAGGTAGGCATCCAGGCAGGTCTTGAACATCTCCAGAGAAGGAGACTCCACCACCTCCCTGGGCAGCCTGTTCCAGTGCTCTGTCACCCTCACTGTAAAGAAGTCTCAGCTACAAAACTATTTCTCAACACGGTCAACACCATTATCTATGCATTTTTACCAGCGATGAGCAACAGCCTGCATGCTGCGCTCATAAAAGTCTGCACCAGTGGAGGTGACTCTCCAGTGGGTCGGCCCCTTTTCCCACGTAAGAAGCAACACAACTAGAGGAATGGCCTCAAGCTGCATCTGAGGAAATTCGCACTGGATGTTGGGAAAAACTTCTTCTCTGAAAAAGTGATCAGGTGCTGGCACAGGCTGCCCAGAGAGGTGGTTGAGTCATCATCCCTGGAGGTGTTCAGGATATTGGTTTAATGGCGAAATATTGGTAATAGGTGGACTATTGGATTGGATGGTCTTGGAGGTCTTTTCCAACGTTGGTGATTCTATGATCCACTGGCACTACTCTTGAAAAGCACTATCCACCATCTCACTGTGCTCTCATCCACTGTTTGATCTCCAAAAGTCTTCAGTAAGTATCAATGAATATCAGTGGGTGTCATTTTTTCTGCATGGAGGAATTCAGTGACACACCTTTGCCTCATACACACTTCCATGTCAGATGCCATTTTGTCAGATGGCCCCCTCTGCTGCTCTTTCTCCCATGGAAACAAAATGTAACAGGATACTGGGGAAAGGCTCAACCCCTACTGCCTTACCAACAACATCTGCCCTTGAGGTCAAGGATCAACATAATAAAATAGGAGACATTACTTTTGGAACAGCAGTCATAGAATAAGTAATGGTCTACAATACTGGTAACCAGTAGACCATATTTATGTAGACCATAAATAATGGTCTACAATAGCTACTGGTAACAAAGTGGAAGAGTAGTGCCTTTTTTTTCCCCTGTGGGGGAGAAGCATCGTTTGCAGAATTTATAACAATTTAGTTTAATCATTTTAAAAGCTGATGTTGTACAATAATGGTGAAGCCTTACAGTGATGACACTAGCAATAGCATACAGAACCTCAGTTACTAATTGCTTATCTATGTGGTAAGTGACCTAAAGCAGTATGATAAATGTGTTCCTGATTTATCGTGTTACTGATTTATGTATCTTACATAGCTTATAAGAAATTAAATCATAAAGGCATATTTTATGTATTACATTAATGAACTAATCTGAACACATGTAAGGAGAAAAGAAATCATCACAGCACTTCACCTTGAGATCATTAGTGCTGTAAACATGGTTGCAATGTATTTGATAGAGAGGCAAAAGTGTTAAAAACTTTGATGCAGGATATCAGTGGAAATTAAATTAATAGGATTAGCAGTGAACAATTATATTTGAGAGGTGTGACTACCAACACTGAAATTATTTTTGATAAAGTACCAGTACTATCAGGTAGCATAAAAGTAGTTACATCGTGCCCATATGGGTTTATTTATTGCAAAGATAGACAACAACAGTTAAAGTGCACTGAATAAACTGTTTTATAAAGGACGATAAAATAGATGGCAATGAAACACAGACTCATACAATGGCTCATTTGTACAGGGCAACAGAGTTCAGTCAGCTGAAGGGAAAACAAGCTGGTAGAAGGCCATTTCCCTGGGGCAGGAAATGGTGTCGGCTTTGCAGTGTGGTTTGTTTACAGCCAGCCTGAAAACAGGCCTTTAATGCCTTTTAGGAACTGCATGTGCATCAGAGAGAAAAATTAAATATAAAATATTGCTTTGAAATGGAACTGTCGCCAGTTCGCAAATGTAACTGAACTTCTACGTGGGTATGGAAATTATTTGCCTATTTACACTATTGAAATCCCATTCCAAACAACTAACAGATATGCTCTATGCTAAACAAATAGAAGGTTTTGAAATGTAAGACCCAAAACAATCACTTTACAACCCTTTTATTTGGCCCTGAAATATAGGCTTATTATTTTTGAAGGTTGCTTGCCTTGCTCTTTTTGAAAGAAGAAAAATAATCTTGTTAGAGTTTGCTGCTATATTATAGAGATGGGAATTCATAAGTAAGTAACTCCAGTAATGTATTTAAGCTCTTTAAAAAAAATCCCATTACCTTTTCAGAATTTTTTTTATGAGATTCCTAAGATTTACTTATCTCCAGAAATCATTTTCTTAACATCTGCCTCAATATTAAACAGTACTTTTTTTTTTTTTTTTCCTTTTTTTCTGACCACACATTTGCTATTGCTTGTAGTTACTTCAGGTCTAACAGTTTTGGAGGAACCCTAACAAACAGTTATACATCTTCATTCCTGTTGCAAGTGTTTCTGTTTTGTTATCAATTCATCCCCACATAATGCCTGGAATCTAAATTTAAATAAATTCCTCTCTGTGATTGAAAAATATTCACAGATTTTTATATTACTAAATTCTTTACTTACCTGAAAGTCCTTCTCCTCCAGAATCTCCTTCCTCCACCTGACAAGGAAGGCAGCACAGACATACAAGTGGAAATGAGAAAAACCCTCTGGTTCAGACTAGAAAAAATAAAATGAAGAAAAAACATCATTACAATGCATAGGTCTAATTAAGATACCCTCCAACTGCTTTTTTATGACATTCACTACCAGGTACACGCATCACTTACATTGCTTTGTACTGCTATCACAAATATATTTGCATTTTACCTGTGACAAACTTATTTGTAACTGTAACCAGAGCGAAGGTGAAGTATGAATTTACTTCCCATACTTCAAGTCATTCTTCATAGGTGCCATTCTCCCATTTCTGATGTTATCCCATACTTCATTATCTACGCTGTGTCATGAACTTCATCTCCATTGCTAAGATTACTGGAGCTCCATTTGAAATTGATCGCTTTTTATTATAAATTCTACTATAGTAAACTACAAGAGCACTTTAAAACTATGGTTTATAGTTATTAAAACTAAATTTTGGTCTATATTTGATTGAAATAGAAGTCAACAACTTGAATTAGAAGAAACAACTTATTATATAAAACTTGATGTAACAATATATATGTTTAATTTCTATTAAACTGAGAAACATACCATATTTAAAATATTCTACGTAGCATTTTTAACAGTGTGATAAAGTAACCTTGTTGCAGCCAGCAGTGGAAAAGGAAAAACACCTTCTTCTCCTCCTTGTCTACCTTTGGCTGACAGAAGTGCCATTACTCTAGTGCACTGCAGGGGTTGGTACAAACACCATGTGAGCAGCTACTGAAACTATGGATCATGCTGACCAAATTGTTAAGAGTCATGAAAAGAGATAATGCCAATTATTTTCAGGGAAGTTTTAAATTTTAAACTGCAGTCAGTAATTGTTGGAATCAGAAAAGGAAGATTTTGATTATAATATCCTTTGATAACTTCTCCTATTCTAGGAAAATTATACTTGAATAACACAGTAAGTTAGCACAATGTAAAATCCCAGAGCAGACAAAGCATATGGTAATTTTGACTAGAACTCTCCAGAGTTTGTCTTTATCAAAGAGATGTCCAATTTACAATATTGAAGCTATCATTTTACAGAATCATGTACTTACAACGATCCTCCTGAAAAATCCACATCTTTTACTTTAGTGCCAACATTTCCATTGGGATGGAGGTCTACTATATGTAAAAGTGTAATGTATCTCAAAATAACGTACTTGCAAGAGAAGAGGTGCTATCACTTATCATATCAGATACTATTGTGGCAATATTTAAATTATTAAATACAACTCTAAAAACGCAGAAAGCCAATTCAAAGAAAACAACCCTCTTCCTACTTTATTCTGTAAATTCAGAGAACATGATGTATATTTTTTTAAATTCAGTCTTTAACAACAATCTTTTATAACCAAAGCATAAACAACAATTTTTTACAGAATTTTCTTTGAAAGGATGAAAAAGTATTTTAAAACTTTTAAAATCAAGTCTAGAAACAATAACTATGTTCTACATTTTCTCTGCACTATATTACAAGCAATTTCCCACTTGTAACATGAATTTTGAAAAAGTCCTTTAAAGTAATAGCATTTATCCACACATGAGAAGCTCCTGGGTTTCTCTGGAATACCCAGAATTGTCTCAGAAGTAACAAACTTTCCCTAATTTGGAAAGCAAGCAGGGTACTGGAGTCCAGTGAAAAGAGAGAGCTCTTAAGACCAAGTCAACAGCCTGTGCAAGAAAACATCATCACATCCACGCATGAACAGCACTTTCTGCTCTAAGGGTATTCTATCATTGGTAAAGACATTCAGGCACATTAGGAACGAGAGCAGTAACAAAGAAGAGAGAAAAAGGTGGCACTGCTTGGTGAAGGATGTCCTGCTTTCAGATCTCCTTCAAAGAACTATCATCTCAAGAAAATGGCACCAGCCTTATCATTTGCAACCAAAGGGGAAGGAGGAAAATGACAGCTAATGAATGGAGGCCAATAGAGGTGGATTGAGACTCCTGAAAAGATACAGGGAAGTACAGAAACAGTGGAAATATAGAAAAGAGGAAGACTATTCTTGAAGATGAAGCAGGAGACTGAGCAGTCTGCAGACAGGAAAATTTCATTTAAGTTAATAATTATTAACGAGTATGGTTTATGTTTTAGGTTATTTGCTATCATAGCAGAAGGAAATAAAGATTCGCATTTCTTTGATGATGACATGATATGAGCAAGAAAGAGGGAAAAGAAAGGAATTTGCACCGGTATTAGCATATACATCACTTCAGCATTCTTCTCCACACTCTTCTTATATGAGTTCTAGAAATGTGTAGGGAAGAAGGAAAGAGGATTAAAGAAACCTACAAGGAAATTAAAATGCTACTTTGAAAGTTAGTTTACAGGAGCTGTTATGAAAATTGTTAATTTTGCTGTTACATTAACTCACATAACAATTGCTAGAGGTCAAATTAAATCATCATAGCATTATTTTTTTTTCTCATAATAACCTAAGATTCTGATTTTAGCCCCAAGAATTTAGTCTGTTATCACAAAACAAGAATTCTTCCATAGCCACAAAGTCAAGATAAGTGGCTTAAAAATTAACAACAAATATGCTCAAAAGTGTAATAATGTTTTTGAAAAACTGCAGAAAAATATCTGCAGAAAAATATTTTAGACGAAATTTTTCTCTTCAGCCTTTTTTCCCCCAATACAATTTTCTTCAGCTCTTTTAAATGAAAGCAAATAGGTTTAAACATGCAATTTATTAGAGAAAAAATGCATACGTCCCTATAGGTTTAAAAACTCATCATGCTTCAGAGATAAGCCTAGGCTACAAAGTATTTCCAATGGATAGTTTTAGACAGTTTTGGAAATTGAGTAAAACAGCTAATGCATAATTGCCTTTTGTAACACCTGCTACCTATTATACTTCTCTATTTGTAGCTTTTGAAGTTATGAACAGTTTGATCTCTAAATGTACAGAAATACAGAGTACAAGCTAAAAGCTATTTAAAATCAAATGTAAACAATGACCTTGATTTAAATATTTTAGTAAAAGATCTCAAGACAGATGTACAACCTTCCAGAAGACTTATTTTGAACATATTGCAGACGATTCAGGGCACATTATCTAAGCACCATCTGTCATTATCAATAAAAATCATTTTGGTTGTTAACATCACAAATATCTCATTGCTCTGCAAATGCTGGATCTCCTCTGCAGCTGAAATGAAAGGCATTCTTTATACTGCACTCCCCTAACTTCCTCATTTAGACAATCACTGTCACAATGCAAATTTTGCTGCATGACAGGACTGATTATTGTCTAGTCAATGATTAGTCTAACCTGCCTCCCATACGCTGGATGTTCAGTGTTTAGGGAGGGTAGGTGCATTTGCTGACAGTAAACATAATACATGATTATTTTTGAAGTACTTGGAATGATTAAAGCTACAAACTGTGTCTGTGTTAGGTAATAAAATACCACACTTAACACTCACATAATGGTTCAGAATTAAGAACTTCAAAGCATTTTATGATTACAAATGAATAAAATAACTATGTAACCCATAGTTCTTACTACTTAAGGAAGAGCAGACAGTTCAGATGTAAGAGGCTAAAGTCATTTTACCCCAAATACCCAGTATGTCCCTTAAATTTAAGTGAGAAAAACAGAAAAAGTTGGATTATCATAGAAGGTGGGATCCATCACTTGGCAGCTCCAGCTTCCTAGGTACAGAATCAATCTAACCCAAACCTGAGACTCAGAACTCCAGTCCAAGAAGCAATACAGCACTAGAACACTGTTAAGAGATCCATCTACATTTATCATAACTTATTTGTCCAAAGATTTTTGCAACTTTGAGCTTTGTTTTGCAGCAAAGAATTCCAAATATGTGCTATACAGTGTGTCTGTATTTAAACAGACACCTGCTAATTCTATTCAAAGCTGTTCACTTATCACAATTAGAATATGAACAACTCCTTCCTATTCGCTATCTTCATTTCATTAATCTCTCCCTTTGTAACTCCAGCATCTTCCCTGCCTTTTCTGCACATTAGAGTGTTTTTTTCTTCCATCCCACAATTCTCATGTACAGGTTTTACTACCTTTAGTCAGGACTCTTAAGCACCCTTCCCTGCAATTTTCTGTTTCTGAAATAGGGACCAAACTGTACACAGCAAGTAAGAAGCAGACAGAAAATAAACATGCAGCTGAATAATGTTCTCCTTTCCTGATAATTTCTAGCTTTTATTTTTATTCTTTCTTATCTGCTTCCAAGCTGTTATTTTCCTCTTGTGTTGGAGTGTAGAAAACTATCTGGGAGCCTTCAGTTGTACAGATAAAGGATTTTTCCAGACACACGCACAATATCACTTTATATTTGTCCACATGGAATTTCACCTACTATTTACTGCCTGGCTTTAAGAACACGAAGTCCCGCAACTCCTTGCTGTCAACTCTTATTACTCTGATTAACTCAGTGCTGTCAGCAAACTCTGTGGTTTCATTCCTCCATCCCTTTCTCCATCGCTTAAATAGAAACTGCTAAAGCCTCATCAAAAACCGTAGATTACGTGCAATTTTCCTTAAATTTGAAACCTGCCTGTTGACTCATACCATCTGTTTCCCAGCTTTCAGATAGTATCCATACAGGGGCAATCCCTTTTATTGCACAGGAGAGTTATAAAAATAACTATTAAAAAGATCTATTAGCATTTAGTTAGCACATTATGGAGTGTCTTCTATTACTGCCTTTGTTTCACTCTGACTACCCCCAACGAGATTGTCCCAAAAGCAACAAGCGACCAACAGTGCTTGTCTAAACTGAATCTAACCCAACAAATCTAATCCAACAATAAATGTAGCAAAAAGTTGAATCATTTAAGTTTTAAATGCAAAACAAAACACAACTTTACTTAATGGTAGGACCTAAAAACAGCTGCTTCTAATTCAAACAGCCGTCAATTTATCTGAAAATTTATGCAGTTATTTTATATTTTCATTAAAACCAATCTGATCTAAATAACACTTTAAAATGTAATGGAAACCAGCATTTTCAGGTCCTAACAGCAAATCAGAAGTAGCCTGTACAGCAAAAATATGGTGCAAAAGTTATTACCTTAACCTTTACTCTTTCTACTAAGGCCCTTATAGAATGACTGCTTTTAAAAAGTCCTCTGCAAGAACTGTGCTCCCATTTCCCATATCTGCTAGGAATGTTCAAAAATGTATCTTACAATGTGATATTGCCTTTGGCAGATTTATGCTGAAAACTGAATGATAGGCCAGTTTTCATAAAAATTAGTAGCTGGCCTCTCCAATCTGGTTAACAACAACTTGGCAACAGCTCCCAGAAGAAAATTTATGCTACAAATTTCCGCTGTTAAATCTCAGCCACAAGGAATACGGATCACCACTGAACTATTTTTGGATCAATATTTTGCCTCAAAAGAATGCTGTATACTATGTGCAAAATTCATGGTAAGAAAAGCAACATAAAATGAAAATGATGCTATTGAACACTATTTCCTTGATTTGATTGAACTATTATTTTAAGAAGCATCTTTCATATAGCTTTCTATGATAGCTTGTATTTTGAGAACAAAGTTAATTCTCTCCACTGGCTAACATATTCAGTTCAAACAGAATTAAAAATAACCGACCTCAGGTGTGTATTTGACTTCTTGTCCTAGCTTTTCCAAAAAATAAAGTGTGGGAGGAAAAATACACCAAACAGTTTTTCTCATGTGGCTCAATGTGATTGATTTAAAGATTTCATGATGAATGGCAGGATGTCAAGCGGATTCTCAGTCAATGAGGAACCTCCACAACCAGTACCAAAACGTGTCTTTCTTTTACAGTTACTTTTCTTTGCATGGGTATTCAATAAAAGATGGGCAAACAAGGCATTTTCCTTGAAGAATGCCTTTGTTACAAAGATAACGCTGAACTCCACACAAGGAGAACAATTATAATCTGAAACGTATTTCCAACGCTACTTTGAAAAGAACCTTCCTACACATAGACATAAGAAATATACACAATTAAACTACCAGAAAGCATGTTGATTTCTTTTATGTAATTTGTCATGTCAGTGAGCCCTTTGTCAGATGCAGTGAAGAATGACCGTTAGTTGTGCTTTGTACTTACTGGAAGAAACATTATTATATCTGCTGCTTTGAATTTCTACAAAGCAGAAGGCAACCATAGTAGCTGTGGGTAGACAGAACATGGCAAGAACAGAGACACAGCAACATGAGCAGGAAATTCTACCAGGATAATCAGTCCTTATAATTTTAAGTAGCAACTAACAATATAATGCTGAGGGATGATACGTAAAAATCCTAGCTAATATACATAATTTTGTTTCCTCTGCTAAGATAAAGCAAATTGTTTTCTTCAAGTTTTTCTTCTGTGCAACTACTTAAGATCAAAAACTTCAGCAGCAATAACTAATAGATCTATTCTAGGAAGGTGCCAGTTCATTAACAAATGACAACCACGTAACATTACAAGCCTCATCAACAAAAGCAGATAATTCACCCAGTTTAGGTTTTAGAAAGTGGTTGACAGGTATATTTTCTTTCATTTACTAGACTTAATGTACTAAAGAACAAAGTACTTTGGTTAGAGCCATTAATATGGTATCTAAGTATTTTACCAAGTCACAGCACAGCATAATCTCTTGAAGAAGAGAGGCCCTCAGCAAGTAACAGTGAGCATCAATACACCTTTCTTTTCCTCTAGCAGAAAGAAACGTAAGCATACAGTGTATTTTGTTCCTTGCATGAGACTGAAGCTGAAGAATACACTTCTCTATCCAATCTTGGTCCTCGGTATTTTCCACTGCAAAAGTCCTGAGTAGTCAGATCATATAAACAAGAAGAGGATGCGAGGACATGGCAGTAGCTGCAGTCTTTTCAAAAATGTACACATGCCTGAAAAACCCTCTGGCTATTTCAAGGAAATTCAGTTTGCATCCTTAGTTTACCCAGATGCCCCATACTTTAACTTAAAATCTTTTTTGGATGAGAGAAGTTATGGAAGTAGGGACTGAGCCGCTACATGGCTGAGGTACAGTAGGACAAGGATAAAAGGAAAACAGACTAGCAGCCCCCCAGCACAATGAATTTAAGAAAATCTTTTCTAAAACAAGTTTTTTTTGTATTTTTTTAGTGGGTTATAAGACAGATTTGAATCAAAATTCCCAGACAAAATGTTTTCAATAACATGCATGTTTGGGATATCAGAACCTCAAGTCTTCTTTTATTTTAAGCTAGGCTTAAGGTTGGGCTTCAATTATTCAGGCATAATAGTCCAGCTGGAAAGAAATTTGTTTTGAAGTTTTCTATTAATTAAGACTACATTCATTACATCTGTAATTGTTAATTTAATTTGAAATATTTAATTTTTTTCTCAAGTTGTGATTTGATGCCAATTAGTTGGAAAACGTGGTGGAAAAAAACAAAAGCTGCATTGCACTGATTTATTCACAGAATTCTCCTTAAAGATATGCTTTACCTTAACAAAGCACACACTAAATTCAGGTCATTAGTAAAAACATGATGCAACTGATTTAACGCTGAAAAACTTTGTTTTAAAGCAAAATATTTTCATACTTTCTGCTTTAGACAGACTACAGATTTGAAAGCACAGAGATACAGGCACCATTTACAACAACTTTTTCACCTGTGACAAGAACTTCTGAAGATCACGTTAAGCAGCACCAGATCATACCACCTCCATAGCCTGCTTTTAAAAGGTGAGCACAAATGAACAGTGTGACTAATATTTACTAAACTAATTCCTGATGTCACCTTTTCAATTTCTAAACTATTTACCTCATGTACAATTCTGATTATTTTTGCCATTCATTCCCAGAGAACCTTGATGCTGGGAAATTAATTAATGGATACAATAGAGAAACTGTCAGCATTGCTTAAATACAGTTTCAGCATTGGTTTCATTTACATGTAGCCTTTTATTCTAAACAATAGGGCTGCTGATTTTTTTGTATTAAATTGTTAGCTCATTAAGAAGAGCACAATGGTATCCTTTTCTGCAGATATTCACTGGTTATCACATTTTGCTCAAATATGTAATCCATGATCAAGACAACCACTAGAGCTTTTAGCCCCAGAATTTCAAAGATACTGAAAGCTGCATAATTGAATAATTGCTTGATTAATTGGCTATATCGTTATCATATTATAAACTTTAATAAAATTTATTCAATTCTTCAAAGCAAAGTAAGAAGTGTAAGATCATTACATCATAACTGAAAAAAAATTCTGAGTAACCATACAAATGGGGTAATAGATGTTACCCCATTTAGGCCAAAAGACTAAACTGAAACAAACAACATCTAAATAATAGTATTAAAAACTAACAGTTGCTTATTTCAACTTCTCAGAAAATAAAATATTCTTACTGGCACACTATCAAAATGAATTTCAAATATATCCTCTTGTCGTTAGGCCTCACATCAGTTCCAGGTATGGAAGCTTTAATGTTCAACTTCTAGACAGAACTTGGTATAATGACTGCAACAAACACTAAAATGAATGATTACAGCTCATTTGAGAAGGCTGCACAGAGAGGATGAAAAGCCTCCTCCTTGGAGATCTTCAGAAGCCACGTGGACACGGTCATGGGCACCCTGTTGTGAATGAACAGAAACCCTGCAATCCTCAAATACCCAGTTGTAAAATCCAGGTAACATTACATCAAAGTAACGTGTCAATGTTTTGGAAAGATTTCTAATTAGATTCCAAATAGAAAACAGCACCTCTTGTGCTGTCTACAAAGAATAGTTTTCTATTCTGATAGAGCTTAGCCATGACATACAGTCAGGAATACAACAAAGGTTTTCAACTCAATCATTATGAAGATGGTAAAGATACCACACTTTTGTTTTTAATAACCTTCTCTTACCATTAAACCATGTTACAAATCTAGCAACAAAATATTTTATTTCCAATCACCAGTATTTCTCTAGAAACTAGCAAATAGTTGAAATCAATATTTTCCTCTATTTGCTGGCCTGCAAAAATGTGACCACTTACTCATGAAAATATTGCTTTCTTGCAGAGCAATGCTGTTTGAATCAGTCTCTACCTGAACGGATGCCAATTTTCCTGAATGTTCAATCCCATCTCATGACAATGATCTAATTGCAGCTTTTTGTGACCACATGACTGCTGAACAATATTCTTTGGCCTTTGAGCTCCATGTTTCATTTAGCTGCTACTAAAACTATCCTACTGATAATGCCACAGAACCTGAAGTTAGGCAGCTGCTGAATGCAACAGTATCTTAACTGTCACAGATTAGACAGAAGTATAACACCTGAAAACATCAGTCAGCTGCTTTTCAGCTACTTCCAGCACAAAAGCTCTATAGTAGTGATTGTGCAAAACTGCAGCTTTAAAAAAGAGTGGACGTCAAAAGCAACTGAGAAGCCAACACCATTACTCATTCCAAGCATCTGCTCAATATCATGAATGGAAATGTTAATAATGCATGTATTTTAATTAAATTCATTAGACACTTAATAGCTATCGCCAGGAGCTTGGTCTTATCTGAATGAAAAAGATAAGCTGCTTCTTATCAAAACTCTTAATACAAAAGGCTCATCAAACTGACACAATAAAAAAACCCTCTTCAGACCATTTCTATTTCCATCCATCAACTGATTTTTACAGAAAGAGAATAACAGTGATGACAGTGCTGAATTCTGATCAGAATGTGGAACCATAACTGACTTGAGCACAAGTTAGTTATAATTAGTTATTAGCTCCAACAAAAATATTTTCTCTTAATATTATTGTTCTTAAGATGCTAAGATGGCTCAATGGATGCCATAGCTTCCTTAATACTTAAATTTTTCTCAGGACGTTGAATCAAGGGAAGCTCTTAGATTCAAATCTTGTCAAAACACTGAAAATGAAAACACTCTGAACAGCAGAACAGTCAAGTTGAAGTCTGTACTAACGATCAGTTTTCATATTTGTACCGCTGGTTAAAGACAGTAACGTGAAACAAAAGACTTGTGTGAGAATGGCAGCATGCCTGCAGAGCTTTGCAATTTGTTTTATTAAGGTTCCCTCGAGGATAACACTGATGCTATAACTCTCATCTCTGAAAACCAAAAGTTCTGACTGGAACCAGAATAGCCTTGTCCAATTAGTGGACAGCAACACACATACTTCTCTCCATTTCAGCTGTATCATACACTAATCATTGATGCCAGTCTGACAGGGAGTCTCTAGAGGTTTGCTGCCTCTCAGGAGCCAAGATCCAGAACGCTGCCAAGCGAATTTCAGTCCACTACTGCTCCTTCATGTGCACATGACTGAGATTGGAAACTGGAACACTGTCAGATTCAAAGAACATTATAAAGCCCCAGTGTGCAAGTGAAGAACACTGGTGTCCAAGTTGTCTTCTCCTCAGTTTTGCCAGTGGAAGTAAAGAGGAAAGCCAAAAACAGACATACAACACATATCAACTCCTGACTACATGGCTGGTGCCAGTGCGAGGGTTTGGGGTTTTATTGCTATGGGACTTTCCATGAAGATTACAAACTGTTAGAAAGGGATGGCATCTACCTGCCTAGAAGAGGCTGGGCAATCTTCAGCAGCAGGCTGGCTAACCAAGTGAGGTGGACTTAAACTTGCCTAGAATGTACTTCTGTTGGAAAGCAGGACATTTAAGTCATTATGTGTTTTAATAGCTCAGACATCATTCAAGCTGCAATTACAGCTTCACTCAGCTCCTAGTCACAACCTTTCTGTGAGCATGGGACCTTTAGCAGAAATCTGAACTAACCTAAAATCCCAGTCCTATTGAAACAACCCAAGCTGTATATACTGCATTGGATTCCTAAACTCGTCTCAGAACTTTCAGAAACATTTTACAACTGATTTTATTAGTGCCGTCATGAAAGTGTCTACAGAAGTTATAAAGAATAGCAGCTTAAAAATACAGTAAAAGAACAAAAAAATGCACTTCCATTTAATTTCCTTAGAATCTCTTTTATAAATTATAACAAGCAGTAAGGAGACAACCATGGGAAAAAAAAGTCACGTTGCCTGGCTTCAGGATGAATGTTATCAACAAAATGACAGAAACAAATATTCAGCAAAATAACAATCCAGCCTCTAGAAAATTACAAGAGAAACAGAATATTGTCTACCTGATCTACGAACAAAAAAAATAATAGATGTATATCAAAATATAATTCAACTGTGCCTGTTCTTCAGCTTCCCAATATTTTTCAAGTTAAACTGATTTTCCCTATATTATTTTGTTTATACCAGTGAAAACTAGTCTGAACTTCAGTTTATTATGTCGCAAAAAAAACCCCAAACTACTCTGAACTTTTAGACTAGAATGTATTTCTGTTGGAAAGCATGGCATCAAGCTGTATGTTCAAACATCAGTTTAAGCCAGTACAAGTGCTTTAATAACTCACACATCATTTAAGCTGCAAATACAGCTTCATTCAGTTCCTAGCTAAAATGTTTTTTATACAGTTCACAGAATGGTTTGGGTTGGAAGGGATTCTTTACTTCCAGTCCTCCTACTATAGGCAGAGAAACTTTCTACTTGACCAGGTTGCTTAGAGCCCAGTCTTCCCCAATTACTTTGTATAGTTTGCTGTTCCTTGACTTCCAACAAGTCACTATGATCATTTCAGAATTCTGTTTTCATAAAAGTTATTACCCAGGCCAGTGTTGAAAACTTACCACTATAAAATTTCTGCTATCATGGAACGGCCCTGTGGAAAGACAAAACTCACCATTTACTAATAGAGTTTGTAGCTCACTCCAAAGTGGATACAGTGCTATTGTCAAAAATGTGCTCTAACCAATCATTCCAAAAAAGGAGCTGTGAAAGAAAGAAATCAGCGCATCTGCAGTTCTAGTTAAGATTTACACAGTGAAGAGACTCCCAGAGCCACGCAGAAACTGCCTGTCCAGATGCAAGGACAGGTTCTGGGATAGAAATAGTGATGTTAAATAACTAAATGATTCTGAAAGTTCCACAGTTTTCAAACCAAGCTTCATGCTGCTGAAGATGGATTGTGGACACCTTTCAAGAATCTGTATTTGGTCACATAATTTTGAGGCAGTATTCTATCAAGAACATTTCCACAACTATTTTTTTTTCCTATTATCTCAGTAAAGCATGGCTAGTCCTAGAAGGCTGTAAAAACCCACTATAACCCTGGAATCTTAAACTATAAACCAAATTAATACTCATTTATGAAAAATGACAGGTGCTGCAATTATGGAAATAAGCGTGAAGTTTAGAGGTTACCACTCACTGCTCACTGAGAGCCTACAGTCATTCAAGCACCAGATTTCAGTTTCCATAAAACGCTACAGGGCCATAGGGTGACAAAAATAATTAAGTAACAATTAAAAATACATAAAATAGTAAAAGAGAAATGAAGAAAAATGGTATTTCAAAATATATATATACTGCAATCATACAGGCACTTAGTCTATGCTTAAATATTTAATTTAAAGAAGTGGCAACAAGAATGTATTTCAAACTGCATTTTTATAGAAATTTCAAAAAGTATTTAATTATGAAAATGTTTGGGTTTTTAATAAAGCAGATGCTGAATTTTTTAAAAACAAAACAGCTATAATCAACTACTTAAAGATAATTTGTCCTGAAATATTAAACTGAAGCTAAAACATACTCGAGAGACAACTTTTCTCTATCTGCAATCTACACTTTAAAAAAGTGTCATTAAGGAACATTGTTTATACCTTTCAGAAAGGACAGACTGATTTATTTTCCATCTAACACGCTGCTTTTCTGCAGGTTTGATACGTAAATACAGAGAAAAGAACTAATTGGAATAAAAAAACTTTATTAACAAATAGGAAGACTATTAAAACTAGAAAATGCTACCATTAATTTTGTTACAAGATATTCAGTAATAACATACACAATATTTTTTTCACCTACATTTATTAAAGGATATTTGGAAGATGTAGTTTATATTGGGCTGACCCTATTTATTATTTTATAAATGACTTTCAAGTAATCTGTTCCCCATTTATGCAAAGAAAAGATAACGGCAGACTGTTACGGTCATCTGGCCATTTTTATCCATAAAATTTTACTAAAGAGAAAAAACAACTGCACTGACAGTATTTAAACACAGAAGGAGGAAATCACAAGCACTCCCTATCTACTATTATATGTTTCCACTCTGAAATTAACTACGTCTTTCTTCCCAGAATGCAGAAAACCCTGCTTCATAGCTTTTTATATCTATTTAGCTTATTCTAGGTATTACAATTTCACTACATGAAACTTGCATTTTTGATGCTATTTATTGTGTTTCATAAAAGTTCCATTACAAACAAATTCAGAGCAAATGTAGGTTGGAGGCATCATTTTCATTTATTACTTTTCATAATACCTTTTCCTTTCCAAGGTATCAAGACAATCTCCAAAATTACTGTCACTGTTCTCAAAGACAGATAAAGGACAAAAGAAATCACAGCATACAGAGTCTAATTATTGTCATTTATCAACAACAACAGAAGACATACTGAAGTTATAGAATGTAGTGTACAGTAATCACACGGATATTTAAGATGATCCAATTTAAGAGTATGAAAGCTTGGAGGTTTGGTAAGATACACTTTCAGTTTGTGTGAGTTATATTTCTTTAACAAATAGACACCAGGAGGTCAAGGGGATCCCTCCAAAGAACGGAAAACTCTTTAGAGCTTCCCTTAAGACCAATTGATGACACCCAGGAAGGAAAGGTTCCAGTGATGATAGAGAAGAGTAGACAAAAAATTATGAGAAAGAACTTTGGGACTGTGCCAGCCAGAGCCAGAAAGACCAATGAGATGCTCAGGAAGCAAAGAGTTTGATGAAATAAATCTTGTGGAGGCAAAAGAAGAATCTGATGAGCCAGCTAGTACTCAGAAAGACATTAATGACACAGTTACTGCATGGTCTCAGGCTGGATCACAAACATTATTTTGAAATACATCTCGCAATCATTCTTGTACATTAGTATTTTCTTTAAGGTGCAACACACATGCAAAATGATCACGGCTTGCCTTGAAGAGTTTCTTTCCATAGCTGCACTCCAGCCGCACTGTACTATTCATCAACGCAAAGTCAAACCTGAAATGAGACCTATTCCAGAAATACACATTGAACAGAGGTAAAGTTGCCCACAAATTCCTTTTACTTCTCTCTTAATTTGTCATAAAATGCCATTTAATATCTTCCATCTAATAAAACCCAGACTGCAGATAATTTTAAGAGACTTTTTTCAGTGCTTTCAAATGAAAGAAGACTGTAAACTCACCACCCCTTTCTGAGTAACCTTTTTAGGGTAATACAGGCAGGTAAGACCTACCCTCTTGATCACAACAGAATCCGAACAAAGTTCTTGTATCTTCTATTTCTATCACCACTTAGAAGGACAGTAGAAAAAAATGACAGTAAGGCTGGGTACTTGACATTTATACTCTCTTTGCAAGAAAAGGCGATCAGAAAACTGAATTATTTTACTTTCAAAAAAGTTCAGCCAAACTAAACCATGGAAGAGTCTGTGATTTTATCTCAGCCATCTGCTCATTTTATAAGCAAAGAGTGTTTGATATACTGGAATAAATTCAAAGTCTTCAATCTGTCTCCTGTCTAAGAAAAGGAAGACACTGCAGTTTAAAAATGGGGGAAATGTGATTTCCATTATTTCCTGAAGTATTAAAACATCTCTTGACTTCAGACTGAGACAGAACATTATGCCCAATTTTTATTTATTCTGGTATCCAAAACTAAGTAAATACTACAAACACAATTCCTACTACCACTCAGTATAAATCAAATCATTCACAGAGCTTGATAAACATTTATCATACAGTTCTTAGCACCCTGGAGCCAGACACACACACCTACCTACCCTCTAAAAGAACAGGGCATAGCTAATTCATAATTATTAGCACATACTTTTGTTATTCATTCTCTATTAGAAAGCCTGGACATACACAATTGCTAGTCCAGCCTCCAGCAGTAATAGTATTCATCAGTAATCTACTTGTGAGCTTTCACAATGGCCCTACTACTTGACTTCAATCAGCTGTAAAGCTCCTTTATTCTGTTATCACATCAGTGTGAGGGAAGGAATGCCAAGGATTGAATGCCCTCCTAAAGGAGTACAGTCGTGCAGTTAGCATAGCAATGAGCTTCATCTGACACTGACTAATGCATTCTTTCGCACACTCTCACTCTTGCAGAGGAATGCAAGCACGACAAAAATAAATAAATACTCGTGCAAATGCTAAAAAACACACCTACAGAATAATACACTAAATAGAGCATGTAACAGGTTAGTAAAGTATTTAAAGTTGATATAAACAATACAATTAATAACAGAGGTAACCGACAGCAGTTGCGTTCCATTCGTCAGAAGAAAGGAATGGGCGGAATAATTATTCTACTAGTGAGGAAGATTCAGAATTTTAATACAGTATGTCTCATCTATTAGTATCCAGTTCTCATCTATTAACGTACATTTCTCGTTAAATTCTTTTAATGTTATTAATGCAAGAATCTAAGCACAGAATTGTTCTTGATCATTACAATACAGGGAAGAAAACAAGACACAGTCAAAAAAATGAATGTCAGTGTTCTAAGCAGAATCTGTTAGTAGCTCAGTCTGTCTCCTCTGTACTGTTAGTGCTGTGCATATTGCTTTCACAGAAACACAGGGTTTAGCCTGGTGTGAAATCTCTGCTTTTATGCATCCAGAATCTAGACTACTGCATCTACAAAGCTATCAGACAGTGCAGGCAAGAAACTGAATTGTCATTCATAATTTAATGTTTAGTTAAATGTGCTTTTTAGTGATGTCTAAGACAAAGGTTTGGTTGCTTTTAATTTTTTAATTTAAAATACATCATCAGCAATAAACCATGACAGTAATCTGTGCTTTAACAGGAAGAACAGAAGTGCATCTTTCTAGCTCAAGTATGTTGGTGATTTTCAGTAATAAATACACCATAATACATTTCAGGAAAATTTACATTTCAATGGCTAGTTAGGACAAAAAACATTTTCTAACCAGCTATAAAACAGTATGTTTCCTCTAAAAGAGTTATTTCTATGACTCCTTTCTTTTAAAATTCGATCATTTACTTTCATAATGATACCGAGAAATTACCACAATCTTGCGTAACTCTATCAGGTATAAGAGCGGCCGGATGCCACAAAGACATCACGAAGTTCAGAAACCAACATCTGAACCAATCCTAAGAACATTCTCTTTTTGGACATTCCGGAGATGTTCAAGGCCAGACTGGACGGGGCTTTGAGCAACCTGGCCCAGAGGGAAGTGTCCCTGCCTATAGCAGGAGGTTGGAACTACATGATCTTAAAGGTCCCTTCCAACCCAAACCATTCTACAATGCTCTTTTAAATTCATACTAGCTTGCAAGTCCACTCATTCTATGAACTGTTTATTTGCTTCCTTATATTCACTAAGATAATCCAACTTTTTCCCATCAATTAAAATTTTTAGTAAAAAACATCTTCCTTGCATGTGAGTATATTTAAATTTCTATGCTTTTCCATTAAGAAGCAAGAGAAAAGATGGTGTTGTATACTGCTGAACAGCTTTTATTATTTAACCAGAAGCAGATGATATCAATAAGCACTACATTCTGCAGTATTTTTAAAACAAACAAGAAAAGTGAAATCTCTCTGCTGTAAAATATCCGCCAGCATCAAACTTCTGTCTAAAGAAGCAATCTTTGTGTCCCTTCCTAGGGATAAAGGATTAATGTGGCAAGTGAAGTGAGCTTCTGAACACTGTTTATAGAACATGAACTGACATCTCAGCATTGTGGACTCACTCAGCTGATGACACTGCCTTCAGGAGAAGCAGTGATCCAGTGACATAAACAGCAAATTTTCCAGTAGGAAAGCTTTAAATGTCTTTTTCTTTTGTATTTTGCAATCATTCTTGTGAAAAGATCAAAACTCAGGCGCAGAGGCTCTTGAAGGCCTTCCCCAGTCTAAATACATAGCTAAAATTATTGTATCTTCCATGGTGCTACACGGTAGTACATGGAATTCTGTTGATATCCTTTCTAAGTAATTTCTGTAGAGAACTCTCACACAAGGAAGACATCAAAAGAAGTTACAAAAGGGATATTTTTTAATTTATTTTTTTTTTAGTGACTAACTAGAACATTAACTAACATATGAATTGTAGACTAACAAACAATTATTAGAACATGAAGGCATTTAATGTGAACCACATCACAGGTGAAAATGGACCACAACAGAAGTGACTGCTTCCACTGAGGCTCGGAGACCTCTCAGTGTCTGAGACAATACAACACCCACAGCTCACAGTGTTTCAGTAAATAACATTACCCCAAACAACAAGGTTCTGCCAAAAGCACACTCCAGGATTGCTTGCTGAACTGAAGTCCTTTCAGCACTGTTTGACTTGCTGTTTTTATACAACGTTAATGAACTTCTGAGCATCAATTTCAGCACTCAGTGTGAGACTAAAGTTGTAGTTAACCATGTTAAGAATTCTTCAGGACGCACAATACCAGATGTATTCAACAACATCATACTTCCAAAACAGTAACTAAATACAAAGAGCTTTCTGACTACAGCAGTATTTATTAGCATTTATTTACATTCCTATAACCAGCGAAGCACAAAAAGGATAAAAGTGAAAAATATAATATGGCACAATCAAGTAAAATATTTAATGAAGATTCAACTCCAGAAGGTCTACTTTTCTACTCATACCAGTAGAGTTTTTGGAAATAAAACAAGGACAAAAAAATTAGAACAATTTGGTGATTCTGGAAAAGGCTAAGATGAGAAAATACAGGGAGGGAACAGCTTAAATCAATACAAATATAAACTCAGGTAACTGTTAAAAGAACCAAACAGATTCTCATTACATTTTAATATAAAAATGAGAAATTTATAAGTTACCTTTATGAAGACTAAATTACTGAATTTTACTACAATAAAAGCACCTGTAGCATAATTCTACCACTCCATAATTTTTAGTTAATGACCTACATTTGGCAATATGATAAGGAACCTAATAATGTATATTTAATTATTCACAAAGTAACAGAGTAGAAGAGAAACAAATTCAATATCCCAGAAGACTTCACTTTTCCATTTCTCATTTAGAGGGAAAGATAAAATGGACTCGGAGCCACAGGGTGGCCCTTTTTGCTCTCTGACCATTTTGTCTATAGCATTAGAGTAAGGATTTCGATTTTGGAAACTCTTTCATATTTTATTTTATTTATTAGCTTCAAAAATATCGTATTGTATTATCCCACATTTCACTACTATATTTAGTAAACTAAGTATTTTTCCTTTAGCTTGTGCTGCTGTTTTTCTTGTCTAGATCTATCATCCTACCTTTCCCTTCCCCCCAGCCCAGGGAGTGGATCCATGGATGGGTCCCTTTGCCCCTTTGTCACAGAAGCCAGGCTGAACCATGACATTATTTTATTTAAAAACAAGAGAACAAATTTCTCCTACTCTCTGCATTCTCTTCTCCCACTGTTTGCCAAAGGAATAATCTTAGGCTATTAGTTTGAATGCTATGAAAGTCAGTGTCAGAACAAGGAAGTTTGAAGAATGCTGTCAAGTTAGAAATTGAAACAATACATATTTCCAAATATATCTGCTATATAAATCTATTTAGGATTGGCATTAATGCTTTGAAAGCATTTTATTCTTCACAGGATCTACCTTGTGAGAATGAGGAACTGTGTAAGACATAAATAATGAAAACTAGATTATTGGAATCTGAAGATCAAATCTAATGTTTGCTTGAGACCAGGAAAAGTAACCAGTGAAACAGATACAGAGGAACAGAAGCCCTTGCTTCTGTGAGCAATCCTAACACCTAAAATAAACCATCTCTTCTGAATAAGAGTTTACTCTCACGAAAAGGACAACCTGTTACAATCCCACCCCAATGCTCCCCGCAGTTCTGATGAATAATTGTTTATCTAACTAAAGGCTTTCTTGACTTAATTGGAAAAGATGTTATTTGCCTATAACACAAACCAGATTTTGTATTAAATATTTGCATTGATTTTTATCTGTCCCGTTCACTTCACCGCCTTCTTTGTCGGTGTTGAAACAGACTGAACTAAGAGGCCAGCTCTCCTCATGTATTTGGTGACCAGACAAGGTTAATTTCCCTACTGGGTTACACTATCAAATGCTGAAATAAAGCATGCATGAAACGAACAGCAGACAAAAATGTTTGAAAAAACTAGAGATGGGATGTTCTAGATATTGCTTTTACTGAAAAAAAATAATATATATATTTACATGAAAATATAATGCAGCAAACAAACATTTTATGTTTGGCTAAATTTACGAATTGACAGAAAGCCTTCATTTTCAACGTGAAAAGTTGCTAAATACGGCAAAAGAAGAAATGCTGTCTATTTTTGCATGTCCATTTTAGATTTCTTCATATAATTTTAGACATACCAAATGCAATATGAAACTTTCTGACTACAATGCATAAAAATGCATCACTACTTGCCCGCAGAAAATAGTTAAAAATAGTATCTTTTTCGGTCTAATTTTTCTAGAGTTATCCCACTACTCTCTAGGACAATCTATGGAAACTATGTATGGAACTATCTACAGAACTCCTGTGTGATATATCTAAGACAATTTATTAGCATTCAGTTAGTTTTGAAAAAACTTGCTATATTATTATGTGGAATACATCCAAATGTTGTCAATACAGCTTCTGTGGTCCAATATGGCTACTAAAAAGTATCTCTAGGTTGAATGACGTTTCTTTGAATGTCAACACTATGGCAAAACTCAGGGAGGTGCAAGTTTTATGCAACATTTTCCCATCCTCCAGTATCTTAGCACAGAGATTTCTTGAGCCATGTTAGGATCTTTTTATTATCTAATGACAGGTTCGTCTTAAAAGTCACTTTTTACATCCCTGTAAAATTCTGGACCCTCAGAGTCTTGTGATAAAGTGTTCCACAAGTACATTGTGTGATGCATACAAAAGTTTCATCTAAAGTGTTAACCTGACATCTTAGTTTCCTTCTTGCAATATTTTTCCTTTAAATGGGACTCAACTTCTTATAACACACATATTTTGTACATTTGTTCTGCATTTTCCCACATACCTTTTTTTTTTATAATATATCTAAGATCTGTGTTACGGTTTACCCAAGTCCTGGGGCTTGTTACTGTTCCCAGAAAAAAATATTCTTAACTTTGATCAATTCTAGATTTCCTCCAATCTCAATACTGCTCTGTAGGAACACCATGGAACCATACACTATCAAAATTAAGCTTCTTTTATTCATTTTTCTGACATTTTCATAAAAACTTTATAACTTCAAGTTCTTGTTCCCAAGCAGCGACATTGAGTTCATGGGTAATGATTATGTTCAAAAATAGGATTTCCCTTTTCTCCTCAAATCTTTGTCACTTTACACTTGCATGAATGGAAATTTCAAATGTCATTTTATCCCTATTACACCATCTCAGAGCGTCTTCCTGCTCTTTCTGCATCACATGTTTGCTTCCATGCTTATTCTGAATAACCTTCTGTCAGCTGCAAGCTTTCTTATGGTATTATTCCCCTTCTTTTCCTGATCGCTTGTGAAGATATTAAATATCTACATGTTAACAACTAAATGGATAACATTTATGTGACAGAAATACAGACAGAGCATACAGGAACAATTCACAGATGTCTTCTGATGAATTCAGTATCATTCCTCAAGTTAGAAACTAAACGTTTATGTAAACAATTTCCACTTCTCACACTAGAAAATTATAATCTTCAATTGAGATACAAAACAAAGAAAAACAGAATAGAATCTCCATGCGCATTTGAAAGCAACTCAATTACTCTCCTACATATATAATAACAGACTAAGTTTCTTCACAGTGGAAAAAAATAAGACACCTTTGGGTAATCCATTGATAGTTCTGTTATAGTCAGTCTTCAAACAGAATTACCTCAATGTTTCCTGTTGTTATTATTTTCTAGATATTTCAAAATATGAAAGTTTACTGCAATTCTTACCAAACGCCCATTAAGAAAAACTTAGATGTAGTCAGTACAAAAATGCCTCACACCAAAATCAGAAGTTTATAATGGATCTCTGTTTTAAAAGATGACTTAGTCTGCAGGCTGAAAGATAATCACTCAGGTAGATAAAGTAGATTTTGTATTAATCACTAATATTCATCTATTCTCAAAAATAGAAAAATGTGAGAAAATTTCCTTGACAGAAATTCAGTATTTAAAAAGATTCTACAAAAACTTGTACATTAGGTCTATTAAAGTATCAGCTATACATTAACAAACTGTACTTTAAGTACTGTTGAAGAGCAACTGGTAGGATATGGGTTTTCCCATTTCTCATATCAGCTTGCCATTCTCATTTCTAAATCCTTTTCACTTTGACTCATCCATGCTTACTTTCTGCTGAGGAAAGGGCATAAAAAGGCTTACTAGTTCAAATACTTAATGGGTTTATGAAGAAGAACGTTGTAAGAAGGATTGCTTTGACATCTTGATTAGATTAACACAATCAATCAGTTTCAACAACATACGCTGTCCTTACAAATACTGGCACTACAGCTTCCTTAGTGGATGCTCCAGCACTTGAATCGAAAAGCATTAATATAAAATCTTTCCAATGCAAATTTGGATGGAAAATGAACTGAAGTATACTGAATAAGGGTGATGGCATTTACAAACACACTCATCTCACCAAAAGAATAAATTAGCAAAAATGAAGCATAACCACCTGCATGTTTTTTACATAAGATGCATTTATATTTTTAAAAAGTACATGGAATTTGTAACTAGTTTATATATGGAAAATAACTTCACAATTTTCCTCCACACAAATGCCTTAAAGTATTTTGAATACCTGATGGTATAACAAAAATCAGATAAAGAACATCACTACATACATCAAAAGACAAGATTTTTGTCCTTGTCAATAGCAAGTGTTTCATGGCAATTTAATTTAGGATGCTGATTTATGAGAATAAAGATGAAGAATAGTTTGGGTTTGTGTCTTACTTCACACTTGATTCAGCCTTGGATTTTGCTTCAGAGTAGATTTAATTTTAATCCCTCAGTGCAATTTTCCTGCCATTCAGGTGGCTCCAAACTACCCACGGCACTGCCTTGGAACTGATGTCTCCATTTGGAGACAGTATGATTGAAATACTTCTACTCCGGAAGTAATGCCTCCTACTTTATTATGCTGGCCAAAAATGTCACAGGCAGATGCTGGTGTTGTGGCAGGAACACGCTGAACCTTCCTACCAGAATTCCATTACATCTTGTTGCTGTGCAACAGATGGCAGCAGAGGGGGCATCTGACAAAATGGCATCCGGCATGGAAATGCATACGAAGCAAAGATGCAGCACAGAATTCCTGAATGCAGAAAAAATTGCACCCACTGACATTCACTGACACTTGGTGAATGTTTACAGAGACTGAACATTTGATGTGAGCACAGTGGGTGGTGCATTACAGCAGTGAAAACTGCAACAATGGATCACCTCCACTACTGCAGATATTTCCGAGTGTGACATGCAGCATCTTGTTCATTGCTGGCAAAAATGTATAGCTGATGGTGGTAGCTATATTGGTAGCTACATTAAAAATTACTACATATTGGGCTACAGCTTGACACATCCTCACTAGATAAAGAGGAAAGGAATTGGGTTTTGCAGCTCAGAATTTGCTCCATCAAACAGTGTTATTGGACTCTTCCTGTCTGTTGTAGCTTTCATGCAAATAAACAGGTAGCATTACTTTTGGAGCAACCTACGTACTTAAAAAAAAAATAAAACAACAAAAGTCACAGGGTCACAAGTCACCTTCAAACTAAGATCCCAAGAGCATTTAGTGCAGCCTCTGTCAACACACGTGAATAACAACTTGTGCTACTGGCAATGCACAACTTCTACGTCATTGCATGATCTGTAATCTTTGTATTTCTCAAGCATCACAGTTAATAGTAATAAGAATCTTATTCTGTTTTTGCAATAAAATTTATTCAATACAAGTATTTTTTTAATGCAAAGTCTATATATATATTTTTATTACTATCTTGTGAAAAAAAAAAAATTATGGCATTTAATCCACCTCCTTCCAATTTGTATTGAAATCTGTCTTCCTTCAATCATCACCACCATTGTGGCTTTCAAAAGCAGCAGTAGCAGATGTTGGGTCACTGTCTTTAAAATACATGGTTTCCACAACAGCAATTTTTAATTTATTCATAAACTACTTTTTTGTGATTGTTTACAAAGTCATGAAAACAACTATCACAGAACAGCAATTATGCTGCAGTTGTGATTTAGACTTTTTTTTTTTAATCTCGAGTGCTTTACACAGCTTGATTTTGATTTTTAGCCTCAATGGAAGATATTACTACACTACAGAACATTGTTGATGACTTATCTGAAATGAATCCCACTCACTGCCTCCCATGCACAAGTTTTTTAACTGCTTTAAAATGTGTGGTCAACAATGTTATGTATAGGAAGGAAATGAACGTTCTGACACAGACATTTCTTTCCAAGTAGCTGAACAGAATGGGAAAAATTAAAAAAACCAGAAAGCTTAGAGATACTAGAAACAAATTAGTTCCTTTAAAATGAGCTGAAACTACTAGTAATTACTGATTTGAGCATTTAATCAGAATAGTCACTAAGATGATGAAATATTTCACAACCAGTACTTTCGAGTGCACATTCTATATTCTCTTCATAGATCTGAAACAACAGGACAACATAACTTTTTGAACCAGTGTGAAACATAAAACTTCTTATGTAGAATTTTTTGGTGTTGTTTTGAAATGTATCCTAACTAGTAAAGGTGGTAAATATTTAGTGGAATAATGCATACTCAAGAAAGTTCAGATGACAGATAAAGTTAGATTTAATTTGAAAACTACTATTCATAACTGATGGCACATTATCATTATTTTAGAACTTCTTCATATTCAGTGCCACACTGTAGCATATTTAGCATTAATTCATTTTCACTTATAAAAATACTAATCCCAATTAGGCAAAAAACATACAAAATTCAGCACAGATTTACACTGACTTTGAAATAGTGGGGTGGGCTTTTTTGTTTTGTTTTTATTCTTTCTTTAATCATTAATTCTTGAAACACATAATAAAATAATTCAGGTTGGAAAAGATCACTAAGATCATCTAGTCCAACCCTCTACCTACCACCAATATTGCCCACTAAGCCATGTCCCTCGGTGCTACATCTACCCTTTCCTGAAAGACTGCCGGGGACAGCAATTCCACCACCACATTGGACACAGCCTTTCCCAGTGCCACTCCTGCTGAGAAAAAAATCCTTCCTAATATCCAACTTGAACCTCCCTTGGTACAACCTGAGGTCATTACCTCTCATCTTGTCGCTGTTACCTGGAAAAAGAAGACAATTCCCCACCTCATGACAACCTCTTTTCAGGCAGTTATAGAGAGCAATAAGATCTCCAGTGAGCCTCCTCTTTTCCAGACTGAACCATCCCAGTTCTCTCAGCCACTCCCCATCAGCCCTCTAGGCCCTTCACAGCTTTGTTGCCCTTCTCTAGACACGCTCCAGAGCCTCCATGTCTTTCTTGTACTGAGGGGCCCAAAACTGAACACAGTGCTCAAAGTGCAGCCACACCAGAGCTGAGTACAGAGAGCTGATCACCTCTCTGTTCCTGCTCGCTGCACTATTTTTGATACAAGTCAGGATGCCATTGGCATTCTTGGCCACTTGAGTACGCTGTTGGCTCATGTTCTGCTGGTGATAATTAATATCCTCAGATCCTTCTCCTCCACACAGCTTTTTAGCCACTTTCCCCAGTCTGTAACACTGCAAGGAGTTGTTTGTAGCCAAGGCGCAGGACGCAGCACTTGGTCTTGAACTTCATCCCATTGACCTCAGTCCAGCTATGCAGCCTGTCTAGACCCCTCTGAAGGGCTTTCCATGCTGTGTGGTAACACTAAAGATGATCCGTTCCATAACCTTTCCCAGTACCAAGGTCAGGCTGACAGGCCTGTAGTTCACTGGATCCTTCTTACAATCCTTCTTACAGATGGGAGTCACATCAGCAAGTCTCCAGCTACCCAGGGCCTCTCCAGTTGATCGGGACCACTGATAAATGGCAGAAAGCAGCCTGGCAGTCACCTCTGCCAGATCCCTTAGAATCTCGGGTGTATCCCATCTGACTCAAGTGAGGAACAAAACCAACTGGAATAACCATTCTATCTGATTTAAAGAAATTTGTACCCTTCCTATTAGGTAAGAACTGTAACTGTGTTTTTGTTTTTAATTGTGTGGGGAAGTAGAAGCAGAAAGTAGCTTGGAGCATGCAAGAGAAAAATATGATGAACAAAAAAAATCCAGCACAGGATCTACTATGAGAAGTTACAAAATGAGAAAACGAAGTGCTTTGATGAGGAAAAGGAAAAAAAAAATCCATGGTATTCAGTAATTGCCATCAGCTGTCTTGGGAGAACTGTCATACAGGCATTCTGAAATACATATCTTAACTAAAAGAGTCAGGTCAGAAATAAAAAAAAAAAAGTGGATATGCATATCATCAGCATAAAGCTGACAATGAAGCTATGAGGAAAGCCTCAGATCGCTCATGAATAGGATGGAGAAGTATTAAAAAAAATGAAAAATGAGGGGGCCAACAAACCCTGTGAGACTGGAAGAAAGAGCAGAAAAGCTCCCGGCATAGACAGTCAAGGGCAATCCAAGCAGCAGAGCAAAGCACAAGCCTGTTGTTTATCAGGAAAACAAGAAAGGCCAGAATATTAAAGAAGAAGCAGTCATTACAAGGAGCAAACGCGTAGCAGAGGCAAAGAAGAAAGAAGATAAGGACTTAATATTTCATGTAGTTCTAATAAGGTTGTGCATTCCAGAAATAAACAGTAATTATATATTTCATAATCCCACCACAAGTACCTGTGCTACTATAAATAAACCATTTTTACTGGATGTTACTGTATTTGTGAAGTACTGGTTTATCATTCCTTACAAAAAGTTGCATTTGAGTGTAGGTAATACGTCTTACATAAAGAAAAGTAGTTAAAAAGTATTTTAAAACTTTAACAGATTTTCTGTGCTGGCTGCTGAAAAGCTTTGTAACAGAAATACTCTGCTTCGAGACACAGCAGGTTAATATATACACTTCAACCTACTATCTTCAGTGTAGTCTAATGCTCTATCATCTGCAGCTGATTAGTACATTAATATGTACTAATTATTCTACATATGGTAGTGAGGCTGCCTGTTTTGTAAAATGGCATCAACCATAGATTTATTTCTGAATTTCACAACCCTATTTTATAGTAATTTATTTTGTTCCTTACCTGCACAGAGTTCTGCTATTCAGAAATTTATCATGCATAACAATATAAATCACATCCTGTATTATTTCAAATTCTGTTGATCATTTTCAAATGAAACAAAATGCCTGCACTTCAGCTCCTCATAAACACTCCTAATTTGATTTAAAATTCCTAAGTTTTATACGCTTTAGAAACATCAGACATTCCTATATTAAGGCAGCCTACACCAACTATACACCCGCTGTGGATGCTTTAATAAACTTAAAATAAGGAACTAAAGAACCATGTAATGTTTTTATACTATTATACTGTCGTTCAGGTTTTAACAACGACCCACCAGAAACAAAAGGGGGGAAAAAATGAAATGTTGATCACTGTTTAGCTGCTAGTGTTCACTTCTAGAAATGTCAGTACCTAGGGACTGCAGCTAGGTACCAAATACTAGGTACTAAAATCAGGAATTTGAGAAAACTAATTAGGTTACTGTTTTTAAATGCTGAACAACTTGTAACAAGTGTCAAGGCATGGAAATAAAGCTGAGCAAGGAAATGGTTCTGGGGGAAGAACAAGAAGCTCCATTCTGTGCTGCAGGATCTGTGCAAAGTTCCTTTTGCACTCTGGCTTCTTCCACTGGAGTTCTGAATTACTTACACAGAACCAATTGAAGAAAATTTCTGCATTGAATACAGAAATATAAATAAGTACAAATAGTATCACAGAATGAAAAGGACCACAGTGATCATCTAGCTTCAACCCCCTGCTGTGTGCAGGTCGCCAACCAGCAGACCAGGCTGCCCAGAGCCACATCCAGCCTGGCCTTGAATGCCTCCAGGGATGGGGCATCCACAGCCTCCCTGGGCAACATGTTCCAGTGTGTCACCACCCTATGAGTAAAAAACTTCCTCCTAATATCTAACGTAAACCTCCCATCTCAGTTTGAAACAATTACCCCTTGTCCTATCATCATCCACCCTTATAAACAGCTGTTCCCTTTCCTATTTATATGCTCCCTTCAAATAAGTTCAGAAGAATGTAGCAGAGTACCAGAGAAAACCCAGAACCTCTGAGCTTAAAAGAATGGAGAGTTTGGCTTTTTTTTTTCTTTTCTTTAAATAGTACCCAATAGAAGAAAAAAAAAATACAGAAAATCATAACTTCAACTGAATCAACTCTAACCGAAAACTCTGTGATTAAATTGGCATTTTTTTCTTCTATTTTTCTCGTTTTGCATAAAGCAAAGCTTACACTATTTGTTTTTTCTTTTTTAATGCATTTAAGGTCTAGCAGTACATTTCTTTTTAAAGCAAGCAGTAAAAGGAAGCTATCTAACTCTGCTGTAAGGACATGTGGCTGCAAAAACCACACAGCTGACAGCACTTACCAGATTGGGTCTCTGCTTTTTCATGCTTCATCAAAGGTTCTTTTCATCAACAGTGAGCAAGTTTAATACAAACAAAGTCCCTGAAGACAAACCTGCAGTTACCTATTATTAAAGCTATTATTTGGCTTACAGAATGGCCATTTTGCATAGCAGAAAATGAAGAAGCCTCTGAATGTCACATACCAGTTTCACACTGTTGAGCTGGCGGTTAGAAAAACTATAGTACATTAAACAGACACTGAAAGAATTTCATTGAGGTAAGCCATGTGTAACTGAACTGGAACAGGTTACAACACTCCTCTCAATGGCAGCCCAGGATACTGTAGGTTTGGGGTTCTTTTGCTGCAAAAGCGCCTTGCTAACTCACGTTCTTCTTGGTGTTCACCAGCACTGCCAAGTCTTTCTCAGCAAAGCAGCTTTCCAGCTCACCAGCCCACAGTGCTTACAGGTGTCTGAGCTATTGCTCTCCAGATGCAGGACTTTGAATTTCTGCTTGTTGAACTTCATGAGATTCCTCTATGCACCGTTCTCAGGCTTGCCAAACTTCCCTTCCCATGGTGGCCCAATTTGTGGCACATCAGCCATGCCTCCTCATTTTGCGTCACCTACGAACTCACTGAGGGTGCACTCCAGCCAAGTGCACAGCTCAATAAAGAAGATACTGAACAGTGCTAGTCCCCGTACTGAGTCCTGCTCGCTAGAGTCATTAGTGCCTTGTCTTTGAGTGAACGTTGTGCAACTTATCACAAACCTTTGGGCCCAACTGTTCAGTCAATCTTTAAATACACCTCATAACCCATATTCATCAGCTTGTCTACTTATGTTGTTCCGAAAGTAATGCCTCCTATTCATTTCCATGGAAACTACAATAGAGTGCAATTACACCATTTAATACAGCACATTCTCAGCTACAAAGCACTGCTTTACAACAGTTACCAAAGTTAGTTATGCATTTTTGCCAGCTATGAACAAGAACCTGCCTGCCACGCACATAAAACTCTAACCCAGCAGATTTCTTCCACATGGCTGAATTCAATTCCACTCCTTTGCTTCATACATACTTCCATGCCAGGCGCCATTTTGTCAGACTGCCCCTCTGCTGCCATGTGTTTTACAGCAGCAAAATCTAACTGAATATTGGTGGGCAAGTTCAACAGCTACCACACCAACAACTGCTTTCGTCTTGTCTGACAAGCTAGACAGTACTGCAGACCACTACCAGATGAGTTAACCATAACCACAAAAAGGGGTGATTTAAAGAACTATTATCCTGTAAAACTAGGTGAGCCAGGAGTTGTTATTATCACTCACAGTCACACACTGAAATCTTGACTTTTGTTATTTATACAAATAGAAATGCTTCAGTCTCAGCTGCCATTTTGTTTACAAAAGATATTTTATGTTCTCTCCCAAACATACCTTAATTTTTTATGCTTTCGAGAAAAAAAAAAGCAGAATAAAGTCAGATGACTCAACTTGAGGTCTTCTACATAAATCAATGTATTTAAATAAGATCAGCTATATCAGCTTTACACAGCATACTTCATTGACCCATACAACATTATAAATTAAATTTTTATAGTTATTTTCAAAATATGTCTCATTACAAAATTTTAGAGAAAGGCACAATTCAGTAAGGGACTACACAGTCACTAGAGAGACTAATTTTTAATCTACCTAATAAAACACAGAACAGTATTATGAAAGTCCAATGTTACAGAATGTAAAATATGAACAAAATTAGAAAGCATACACAGCATATGTGAGAGAGACAATTTTCTCTTTTCTTGTATAAAAACATGATTTTTTTCACACTTTTAAAATAGAAAATATTACTAAAAATTTCCTCCAGAAACAGAAAACTACTTTAAAGTAGGAAGGAAGGAAAACAAACTATTTTCTAGACTACATCTAACATTTGATTATCATCGTATAAAATGCATCAAGATCCTGATCAATAGATCACTTTAAAGTACATGCTTAATTAACTAAATTCATTACTTGCTCAACTGAAGTCAATGAAATTACTCACATCCTTTAAGTTACACAGAAGAGAAAATACTTCATCTTATCCATTCTGCATGTGCAATTAACTTCTGTTTAGCCACAGAAAAATTGCCATCTATTTCAATAGCACTAGAGGCTGTCTTAGGAAGTTGAATGAAGAAAAAAACGAATGCTTCCCTATGCATATCTTGAGGTTTAACTAAGCAGCACACAGCTGTTTACTCACTCCACTCTGCCAATGGGATGGGGGAGAGAATCAAAAAAAGAAAAACAAGCAACAAAGTAGAACTCATGGGTTGAGGTAAAAAATATTTGCTAAGACAGAAAGGTAAGATGAAAAAAACAGTAATATATACACACACACAAATACATATGGATTTATAGATACACACACAGACACAAAACACGTGATGCACAAGCAATTGCTCACCACCCACCACCCACTGTCCAGCCAGTTTCCACGCAGTAGGAAAGGAATTTTAACTTTTTTTTTTCCTTTCAGAAACTTGGAGATCTTCCCCTTTTTAGATCAAGTATCTGGAAACACAATATATGTGTTAGCAGGTAATGAAAATCTGATCAATACACTCAATGGACCCTAAAAAAAGATTTGGCTGACCGTCTACTCTAAGCCATAGAAAAGCTGCCCCTAAGCTTCCCTGTCTTTATTCATTAGGTCTCCTTGCACTAACATGGAATCTTTGATGCCTGATACAGCACTAAACACAAACTTACAGTAAGATACCTACATTTTTACATTCATACGTCAAACTTAACCCCACCTTTACTGTTATTGCACAGGCTGGGGAAGTGGGCTCAGGTGAACCTCATGAGGTTCAATAAGGCCAAGTGCAAGGTGCTGCCCTTGGGCCATGGCAATCTCAGGTATTTGTACAAACTGGGGGGAAGATCTCCTTGAGAGCAGCCCTGCAGAGAAGGACTTGGGGGTCCTGGTGGACAAGAAGCTGGACATGAGCCAGCAGTGTGCGCTTGCAGCCCGGAAAGCCAACTGTGTTCTGGGCTGCATTAAAAAAGGGGTGGGCAGCAGGGAGAGGGATGTGATCGTCCCCCTCTACTCGGCTCTTGTGAGGCCCCACCTGCAGTACTGCGTGCAGGCCTGAGGCCCCCAGTACAAGACAGATGCAGAGAATGAGTCCAGAGGAGGGCAACTAAGATGATCAGAGGGCTGGAGCATCTCTCCTGTGAGGAAAGGCTAAGGGAACTGGGCTCTGGGGAGACCTCACTGTGGCCTTTCAGTACTTGATGGGAGCATGTACACAGGAAGGGGAAAGACTGCTTACAAGTGTGGATAGTGATAAGACAAGGGGGAATGGTTTCAAACTAAAATGGGAGGTTTAGGTTAGATATTAGGAGGAAGTTTTTCACACAGAGGATGGTGACACACTGGAACAGGTTGCCCAAGGAGGCTGTGGATGCCCCATCCCTGGAGGCACTCAAGGCCAGGCTGGATGTGGCTCTGGGCAGCCTGGTCTGCTGGTTGGTGACCCTGCACATAGCAGGGGGGTTAAAACTAGATGATCTTTAAGGTCCATTTCAACACAGGCCATTCCATTATTCTATGATTCAACTAACAGTAAGTTCACAGGTTACAAGACCAGAAACTAGAAATCTTGGAATTTCAGGTCCAACAGACTTCTAATGTCCATGTATTCACGAATAACATGCAAACCCATTCAAAGGCATGGCAGATGATCAATTTTCCTGCCAGTCGTATTTAAGCACCTGCTACAAGCATTAACTTTAAGTTTTATAATTGCTAGTTCTACTGTTTATTCCTCAGGGTTCAGATAAATGTCACTATACAGAGGCAACCTAATACTCAGTCCTCATGGTCCCTAACCTTCTCTGTAGGTACTACAGAATCTGAGTAGGCACACAGGCACTGCTAAGGCTGGTTCTTCCTGTAATGAAAAGAAAGAATGTGAAAATAAGCAGAGGACTAAGCAGATGAGATTTTTTGATTATTAAATGATATGGCTAAGATCACTATTAGGAAAGCTGATGGGCTGGCTGAAGTGTAAAGATGATTTTTCAATTTGATATAGGGAGGAAGTCAACTTTTTTCATTGGGTTTTTTTTTGTGGGGGATTTTGGTTCATTCCTGTTTGTTTTAGTTTGGTTGCCTTTGTTCTTATTGCTTGTTTGTATTATAACCTTGTTTGCTGAGGCAAAGCATACAGAGCAGTACAGGGGAAGATGAGGATATATAACTGCAGATCACAGTTTGGGATAAGAACATACAGCAAGATTAATGATCTGGTTAATTTGCTTGCATGAAGAGATTGGGAGCCTTGTCTCACACTAAAAGTCAAAATTAAATAGGAATTAATAAACTACACCTTGATAATCAACAAGAATACCAAGTGCATATATACATTATTGTAATTCTACAATTCTACAATTTAGATTACATCCTTCCTAGGAGAAAACCTGAGAACTTATATAAATATGAATGAGTGCTTTTTAAGGTCAGAAAAATTGGTACTCAGAAACATACAACCCTTATGCATGTTCAAGTCTGTACAAAAAGTTATAGTTGAAGATAAACTTTTTCTTACTAACATTCTTAACTTCTTGTCTGTCAGTTTTATGTTACTCCAGATTGCAGTTAGCAGAAGATAAACAATAAGAGGTCACTGACTTCAGTGTTATGCCACTGGAATATAATTGCCTGCCAAAATAAAGTCTTAATGAGCACAACTCTTGGCAATGGGAAGTTGCCTTGGCAACACAGTTGTCCTGGCAAATAACTATCCATGTGGTATAAGGTGATGAGAGTCAGTTGGCTGACAAAGACTGAAAAAGTAAAAAAAAAACAAAAAAAACTTCACAATTGCTAAGGTTGAAGGGATGCTGTAAGCATCAGGAACTAATGTCATAAGGGAAAAAACTAACTTGAACACAAAAGGAGAGTTAAAGTAAGGATGTTTTGTTTGAAAAGGAAATATTTGGATTGCAAACCTTGTAAGTAAAAGTCCTCTTACGTTTAGTATCCAAGAACTTTTGATTTTAATTACATCTTTAGAATTACTTATAAAGAAGATAATGTGAAAAGGTGTGCTCTTGAATTACAGTGAAAGCAGGGACAATTGCAGCTCAGCTCAGAAGAGAGCAGAACAGTGAATTCCAGCTTTGAGGCAGGCAGGAAGCTGGAGAAAAGAAAACATTCCTCATACAAAAATGAAAGATAACAGAATCAAAGAAGAAGGTATAACTTGACTACAGGCTCCAGAGGCCTCTGATGCTTCTGAATCCAAGAGATTATCTTACAGTACATTCCATATGGACAAGAAGCCATTACCAAGTTAAGCAGTATTTTACCTTTATTTCCTAAGAAAATTAAACTTTCACATTTGCATTTTATGTCCAGGAAGGAAAGGTTATGTTCCACCAGGTCTATCTCTCCCACTTCAGAAACATTTAACCTGCTGGCCAGCTTCAATCAAATTGACAAATGTCTATAAATCTTAAAGACATGATCCTACTCGTGTATAAGTAATTAGATATTAAATATTCACATGTCCAAATATTTTCATCAATTTCACTTAGCTAGACCCTGACATTAATTGTTGTGGAACAGGACAGAAAGAGGACATGAATTAAAGAAAAAATAAAATACAAGAAATGAAAGGGCAAAAATAACAGTAAGATTAGTATGACTCAGTAGAACAACCTAGAAAATGAACAGTTTAGTAGAGAAACAAACTTACTGAGGATAGCCTAAGAAATATATCCGGCTGCAAAATGCTGCAGAGAGCTATCATACCACTGACCAATAACATGGATGAACTATGTTGTTTTTTAAACTGTAACATTAGATGTTCATATTTAAAGAAAATCCTCCCCCCAACCCTGCCCCAACAAAAGCTATGAATTAGTTGCTTAAGTTATACAAACGAGCAAAGGTGAAAAAAAGCATGTATGTTACCATGCTGGACAACAGAAGTCCAACCTGAGACACACTAAAAGTGAGCATTAAGTAAGAGGGAGAGAAAATAAATTTCAATCTCTTCTTGTATAAGAAAAGTATGTAAATTGCTACCTGAGGACTTGCAATAATACTTGGTGTAAAGAAGACACATTTTTCAGAAAACTTAGATAATATTTATTTTGAAGAAGGGAAGCATCAGACTCTTGGACAAGGAAGAAATGACTAGTTCCAAGAAGGAAAAAATAGACTGGTAAGTTGTAAATAGTACTTCACTCACCTGTTTTGCAATGTATACAAAGACTAGGAGAATTCAGCTTCATCAGCCTTCTAGAGAGCTGTATGTAGACTGCTATACAGCAGTCAGCAAAGTGGTACTAAACAAAAAGGCTTCCTGGCAGGATTAAACTTTAGGCTGTACGCTTGAAATCTACACTTCCCAATGGCACTTGCCACAATATATTTAAAACTGAAAACTAATATACTGCTTCAGCTTTCCTTTTTTTTGCATTCACATTTTGTTGCATTTTTTGTTGTTTTGTTGCTGTTTCTCTCAAACAATTTCAGATCCACATAAATTTTAATACCCAGCTAACACAAAAGTCTGAGTAAGTTTCTAACAGTGTTTCTCAAGGAAATTACGTACTCCTACAGAGTTATTTACACAGAGAAATCACTGCAGGAATGACAGCACAGAAAGGTAATTTGTGTAAGAACATCAGGCCAGAAGATCAACAGTAAAATGAAAAATAGAACTGCCTCATCTCAAAGAGCAGTCAGTACAGTACATTATCAAATATCAGGAGAATTTAATGGCACCATTGAGAGTTTTCCTTCAAGCTCCCAACTGCCCAGAAATCAGATGTTGTTCTGAACTCAATATTCGAGCATAGAATTAAAAAAAAAAAAAAAAAGACGAGACTCTTACCCAATAGTTAAAATTTAACTCTGTACTACTTCACAACCTAACACTTGTATTGCTTCTAGGAAAGGATGAAGGATTTCGAATGGATGCTACCACTGTAATGACTTTTTGCACTTAAGAGAAACGTACACAGCTACATAAATACAGTGGATCTTAAGAGGGCCTCAAGGACAACACAGATTTTTAAGAAAGAAAATCAACCTAAATAAAAAGTTGATGCAAACTTCTACAAAATGTCTTAAAGTGAATCAAGGTTAGCCTCAGAGACTTTGACAGAAAACCTAACTTTTTAAAATATCTGTTTAGTGTTGAACAGCATAGATGTAGAGCATATCCATATCCCCCCCACATTCCAATGCAGAATGCTGCATCATTTAGGTCAGAGTTAACTCGTTGTTTCAAATATGCAAACAAATCTTTAACTCAGTGTCAGTAACCACCCCCAACTCCAAAAAGGAGCAAACATAAAACTAACATGCATAATCCCTGAATTTTTCTGCCACCATGCTATCTTAGTTTACCAATTCTTTATGCCAAAAAACGTGGCAAAAGGTAGAATAAAAAGGCAAGAAATAATAGAAAGATAAATCTGAGCTATTATATTACATTATCGGGCTGTGAAATCTTTCGCATCTGACAAAGTCTATGTCCATCCATGTAGTACAGTTCTATAGATTTAAAATGTGAGTGTCTCAGGCATTACTTCACAAGCAATATCACTTTCAAAAATATATATAAAATATTTCAAGCATTTATCTTAAAAACAAAACCAAACAGAAAAATGCAAAGACCAAATCAAGTAAAGAAAGGAATAATTCACTCTCATTAAAATGCAATTTGAGTTAAAGAATAAGTAAAACAAAACATTTACAGCTAAGAAGCTCTTGCAACACATTCTTTGTAAGCAGCATGCATAATGTCCTTAATTTTCCTATTTTACAAAGTTCTGCTTCACAAGACAGTGATAAATTTTAGTGGATTTCAGAGACACAGCTACAGAATACCAGAGCATTTACTTAACAGAGGATTTGGGAACCTTTCCAGTTCCCTCTGCCCCTACACTTTAACTAGATCAACCACAGGTATTTTGGATTATATGTTCAATGACTTACTTCACAGAGCATAACAAATGACTGATGAATCCCAAATTAAACTAGACAAAAACATGATACCAGATAGAGAACCTTTATTACAATTCAAACCAAGACAGATCTGGATAGCATTTAAGTGCCTGATCCTATTCTCACAACATTAATGGAAGAACTGCAAAGAATTTCAAGAGACATAGCATGGTTCTAACCATTCTAGATAACAATAGTTATCTATCACACCAGGAAATACACAGCAGAAGAGTGCTGTTGTTCCCCTGAAACCTCCCAATGTAGTTCATGGGAAAACTGGGCCTACTCTGAGAATAACTAAGTTGTAATTTAAACTGGAAACATCGATATTTAGTCCATATTTTCTCTGAACTGAAGAAAACAGTCAGCTCGGTGAGGCATTACTCTAGCTGTGATAGTAAGAGGGGAAGAGCAAGGAGACAAAAGGTTTCCTTCTGTGAAAACAACAGTGCAACCCTCTTTAAAGAAAGGCTGCTGTTCTTGTATCCTTGCAAGAGAAGGGAAGCCGCTCACTTGTCCTGGATGTCCTCATCAAGTGGGGGAGCCAGAATGGACACCCAGTACAGACTCAATGGAACCAGGCAGTCTGTCCTACCCAGACACCTCTTCCCTGGCAAAAGTCTATCATTTAAATAAATAATTAAAAGAATTAAAAAGAATTAAAAAGTAGAACCAGAAGCTGCTGGAACACTAAGAAATAGAACTAACAGTTTTTTGCTAATACCAATTCTTTCGCTTGACAGCTGAGCAAGAAATTATTGAGGAAACTAATTGCCTCAAGTAGAGGTCAGCAACACAAGGAATTCTGTCTGAATAAACAATAGAACAAGACTAATTACAGAAGGATGAGCATTTCTCTGTGCTGGAGAGATGTATGCTAGTTTTGGAATGAATAGTTAAGGGGGAGGGGGGGGGGGGGGGGGGAGTGTGAAGCCTGGAACTCAGAATCTATGGAGAACATTGATTAAACAAAACTCAATGTTTTGTTTTTTCTGAAGAGGCAGAAGGATTATTGGTCATTAACACATGCTTTGACAAGGGGTACATTTTAGTACTACAAATTGATACCTATATAAAGTGCTTGGGTTTTTTTAAGAGCAAAATGACTGAAAACTTTTAATGTTTCTAAATGGTAATGATCACGGAAGACTCGTTTTATTATGACTCTAAATCAAAAGGTTCAAGAAGAATAACACAGAAACACACCTGCATGTTGGAAACACACAGTCAGAGATATGGAAGTGTAATAAAGTACTTACTTGGTATGTGTCCCATAATCTGATGGTACATCGTAAAGGGACTTCTCTCATCAGTAAGTTATTCATCCATCGGAAAGCAAATTGCAAATATTTCACCTCATGCTGATCCAAGTGTCTATGAACTTGTTCTGAAGACAGAATAAAACAACATTTTACTCAACCTTTCCCGAAGTCCTTAACTATCAAAAGTAGTATCTGAAAATTAAATAATCCTCTGATCCCAAATAGTTTAAAATGTGGTGATGCATACAAATACATAACATTACAAACAGAAACATGAGAAGGAAATACTTATACAGTACACTGGACTTATTTTTCTTCCTTTGGATGACTTAATGGTTCACAATGAAAAAAGATTAAAGTCACAGCTTCTCAATATACAAAAACCAATCTACAAATTTATAAAATGAAATGAATATGTAGATATATATTCACTAATTTCTTACATTAAAAATTTGAGGCAGGACTACAAGCAACAAGATTCGCAAATAATTTAATAATATTATAATAATATATAATAATATGATATAAATATAATAAATATAAATATAAAATAATAAATATAAATAAATATAAATATAAAATAATAAATATAATAATAATAACACTGGTAATAAAAAGAAGACAGTAATAAACAAGCAAAGAAGTATAAAAGAGAGCATAAATATAGGCTGTATTCACTTGAAACAGAAAGTTGAGATTAATGCATGCAAAACAGATCTATTTCAATTTAAACAAATTGAAGCTTAAATAATTTATTAATATGAAATAAATACAAAATTTTAATGAGTATCAATGTATCACGCGTCATTTCTATCTTTAGCAGAACTGATCTGCTAGCTGGACTTCTTTATATTTAGCAAAATTTACCTCCAAAAGAATCGCATTCTGTTAAGTGGTTTTAGCTAACATGCCATAAATGTGCAGAAACGCTGACGTCTTACTTCATCTAAATGTATGACAAGAAGTCTTTGTTAAGGCCTCAATAGGACATCTCTATTCTATTTCTTTGTGAAAGATTTTTTTGCTACCCCTGTTCTCCTTCATCTACATTCACAGAGGTATTCCAGAAGCTAAGACAATGAGATCACTCTGATCTTCCAAATTCCACATTTATCAGAGCTAAAAAAGCACTAAAAAAGTAAATGAACAACTAACATCCCAGAAGTACAGTGGCACTGTTACAAGACGTTGTATAAAGATTAAAGTAGCAGAAGCCAAATAACATCTGAAATATATGAATTTCTGTGACCAAAAAGATCAGCTGTCCATCTGTATTACCCACTGTGCTTCCTGGGGCCTCTGTGTTGAAGCAAGCAGGCCAGAGAATAATCGAAATGAACGCACAGTACAAACTTACAGAAGTAATTTCACCCACACCAGCTCCATTTCAATTTGAATACATTGTACAAGATTGTAGGGGAGCCCAATAATTACTGTTTAACAAATTATTACTTTTAGTTGTTCAAATTCTGATAGCTTAAAGGCTTAGAATGAAGTTATATCATTCTCTTTCTCAATACACGTTGTATGGCTCTATATGAAAGTTTTAGTCAATATGGCAACTGACTTTCAGAGAACTGAAAGTTGTTTCAATATGGAACAAGTAAAAATGTTTCAGATTTTAAAAACCATCAACAGGGAGCCTTTTTGCAAATCAGAACAGTCACAACACATTACGCCAAATGTTCACTGGCTCCAAAAGTGTCTAAAAACAAACACCTTCATTTTCAACAGTTAGAGACCTTGCATGCCTCGCAGGCACTAACAGGTACAGAACCACTATCATGTGTCTGCCTTTGCTCTAGGGAAATACTGCTGCAAGTCACATGAAATACCATGTTAAATTTATTTCAGATACCTATATTGCAGACTACAGCACTCAGATAATCAAGTAGAATGCAAAAACAGTCAGTTCTATTTCTAGCTGATGTACTAACTCCCAAACACCACCTAACATTTTTGTTCTTCACGCAGTACAAACGTATTTCATTTGGTTGCTTGCAGACATCAAAAGTAATGAAGAACAATAAATTGTGCCAGTCTTTATATTTCAACTAGTGTTTAATATTCATAATGAATTTCTTGGAAGTTGTTTTCTAGTCTAAAGAATTTGAAAAACAGACTCCCGAACTCCCTGAGTTATGTGCAATTGATGTAAGACGGGAATAGAAAATGCAATGACTGACAGGGCTCATTCTTCCTACTTTGTAAGTAATTGTCAGTAATGGGCTATTCTGCTGATAAAGGTAATTACGACAGTTGTAATCTAAATTTAAATTTCCCATTTCACTGCAAATTAGCACAAGTCAGCAACAAACAAGCAAGTTATGTAATTATTGTCAACTTTCAGATCTCAAGTATTTCACAAGATACACTTTACCGCATTTTCAGACAGCAAAACTGTGTCATAGTTAAGAAAAAAATACAACTTGTACCCAAATGAAAAAAGCCCAAGATTTATATTTACTAAGGTTCCCAATTTTTAAAATAAATATGTACACAGAAATGCTTTTAGTGAAGCAAATCTTAAAAAATAAGTACAATATGAAAATGTTTTCTTATGTAGCATATCACCAAAAATGTGTATTTTATGTTCTAGCATTTCTAACTACTGATAATTTTAATAAACGCACTTACAGAATATATTAATTTGTTTAGGCATCCTAAACACTAACGATAGCCAAATATGTCTCACAAATCCTCTTACTCTGGACTTCTGGAACAATTCTATCCATCACATCTCTGTTAAAAATCTTTGTAGCACCTATTCACTACAAGATTACATCAACATGTGCTTTAAGCTTTTTAAAAGCCAAAACTGGGTTTCTATGAATTCATCAAAAATTTCTGAAATTAATTCTGAGTACCTAATGTTGTAACGTACTGCTAAAATTTTCAGTGTCTCATGGAAGCAGAATCTCTATGCATAAAATATTATTGTTTAGTGCCAGCTTCTCAGGCTGTTTTACTGATTTCAGAATTAAAGGTGTATGTGATTACAGATTCAGAAACTAAAGCACAGTTAAGGCCAAAATAACCTGCACTAAAACATGATGACTTAAGGCTGACCTGACTGAGGGACGCTGACAGAACAAGAGCTGGGAAAGTTTCCACATAAGCAAAGGAATAACAAAATAATAGTAAAATGATGCTTGAATTGCCAAATTACAGCGGCACAGCATGGAGCTGCATCCATCTGCACAATTTATTACTTTGCAATACTAGCCATTTATTGATGACCTTTATTTAAAGAGTCCTATCAACCTTTGCAATCTTTTCTGATGCTCGACTCTAAACCTAGTTTTGACATTTTTGAAAATGTGGGGTTTTTCATAGTTCATACTTCAGCATTTCGTTTTTAACTCCACTTTATCATCGCTTTATACATATTTCTAAAGTAAGTATAAAACAGGCTAATTATTAAAACATCATCTGAAATGCAATTAAATCATATCTGATAAATAAACAGGTCTTTTAATACAAGGGAAGGAAGAAAAAGCATGCATTTGTCTTTATTAAGATTCTTCTTGAAGTGACTACAGTTGCTACAAGAGTATTTCCTTTGGTACCAATCCAAATCAAATAAAAATATAATGGCAGAGGTTTTGTTGACACTTCTTAACACAGAATAATGCCTGTGGTTTTTCTACTCGATGTATGAAAATGTGCCAAGAAATATACTAGCACTCTCAATTTCAAATGGCAGTTTAGCTGGATTTTCTTCCTTCTGGGCCAAGCCAATAAAATCAAGTGCAATAATCTAAAAATTCAGACTAATGTAACGGAAGACAAGCCAAAGAAGTTGAACAATAGAGAGGACTGACATTTCAGAAAACAGTTTCCACATCTACTACATAGGAGAATTCTTACTGTCAAAATTCTCCTTGGTTTTGCATTTGTCATTTTGTTACTTCAAAAAGGACTGACATCCCAAAAAAATAAAGAAAAAATGATAATCAATGGTCTTGGAGATAATAATGCAGGCAAGCATGGCACTCCAAACTCAAAATCCCTTCATTTTGAAATACACAAAGTTTACTGCAGAATTAACATAAAATCATAATATTCTATTAATTTTTTAATGATTCTTTCGAAGGTTCCCTGAATGAATATACAAATTGATAATAAAGTTTTTTAATAAAAAAAAATAAATATTTCCTTGGCAGATAATAATCTCATGGAGGAACGCAGTGGAGATTGAACAGTATTTCAGAGCCTCAAAAGCACTCAGGATCTTCATTCACCATCTATTTTTTCCACTAATTAACTTTTGCTATTTAATATTAGTTAATATTTTTGTAGAGACTTTAACAAAACAGATAAATAGACCAGTATGATCCAAATGTTTCCTCCTGTCTTCTCTTTTGTAAAACAGATAATACAGCTGCAGAATTTTCTAGCTAGCTGTTTTTGTTGTTTTGTCTACTGAATGTAAAATCCAGACACCTTTCTTCTCACGTCAAATGTAGTAAGAAATGATTACCTATGACTTAATTAACTCACTCAATTTGTCAGCTAATGTTGACAGTGACGCTTCATAACATAGGTTACAGCAATTTCATATTTAAATGTTTTAAAAGCCCCATGACAGTCAAATACTACGTTTGGCATTTCATTGCCTGACAGTTGATAAGACTTCTCTCACACACCACAGTGCAAACATTTATCTTTTACTTGCCAGATTATCAATTAAATTTGGCTACTGTTTATTAGAAGATGAAACTACAGAAAAGAAAATCACGTGGTTTAATCTCATATAATAATAATAATAATATATAATTATATTTATTATAACTCTCAATGAGTTATATGGAACATGCTTGCAAGGCCGAACTTTACTTAACTGTTAGATTATGAATAGGAAATGCCCCCCATGTAGCACTGCCAGTTTTTATAAACCTGAGCTGCCAGTAGTGATTTTCCTCCCTATGTAGTACTGCAACTTCTCAACTACAGAAAAGTTTTCACAGCCCATTGCAGGGATGAAATGTTATGTACAATCTCTGCAAATAGTGTAAAGTAACAGATTTCTTTCCCAGTTTGTTCGTAATGCTGTGACTTGGTTCTTGACAGTCTTTGCCATCATTTACAAAACTTCAGTACTGTCCTCTCAGCTGAGCAAAGCAGGCAACTGGCCAACCAACCAGATTTTATTCTAAGCAATTAAGTGTTACAGTAAGCAATTCTACCTGACTGAACTTCCTAACAGCACGGAGAGTTATTTAAAAAAAGACAGTACTGTACTCAACAACAAGTAACACATCTGAGAATATTGCTGCTTGCTATGAATGCTACCAAGGGTAAACTTGTGAGAGCAGAATCTCGTGATGAACTGCTGCCTCTGACTTAAAATAAACTCTTGACAAAACTGGTTTTGGTAAGCAATGCTTCCCTTTACTGAAGGCAAGTTCTGCATTTCATTCTTTAGTTTTGAACAACGTGGAGATGGTTTGCAAAATAATGAGCTTATGGGAGACAAAGAATTTGGAGCAAAACCTCAACGCCAGGTATACCTTGATGCAGATTAAGGTTTACAACCAACAAGAAACCCTCAACCTGAATTAATGAATGTTTGAATAAAATTGATTTTGTCAAGAATACAGCTTAGCAATGAGTTATTATTAATCTCCATTATTTTTATTAATACACATTAAAAACAACAGAAATTCTTGATGACTGGAAAAAGACACTCAGAAATTATCATAAATCTGCACCTGGAGACAAGATCTTGCTATGATATATATTAATGCTTCAAGTACTAGAAGAGATCCAAATAGCTATAATTACCATTTCCGTTGTTTTGCTCCAGAATTAGTTTGCCTTCTACCTCATCCTTTGTAAGAATTATAATCATATAATTAAAATAAATAAATAAATAAATAAACAAATAAATCCCTGAAAAGTGCAGTATAAAACAAAAACAAGACTGGCAGAAGACCTAATAATACCTAATACTATTTTTTTCATGGCCTACAGATAATGTATCTAATGAATGTATCTAATGTATCTCATAAAATATCTAATCAGTCCATTAATATTCTGCTACTTGTTAGGATTTTGAGAAGTATCTTCTTCATACTTAAAATATCCAGCCGATATGAAAAAGTCCAAGAGGCTGATTCCAGAGCAAAAGCAGAAAATGGACAGAGGGACAGACAGGGGAACTGACACGAAGGATAGGAGATGTAGCTGCCTCAAGGAATCAAGCGTGTAATAATTCTGAAGTATCCAGAGGAAAATGGAGGAAACTATTAGGAAAAATACTAACAGTAATCCAAGCAGTAAAACATTCAAGCTAAAAGATAAAAATACACTTGGTGTCCCAGGTGGAACCTGACCTTAATATTCAAGATGTAACAAATAACAATGTTATTTGTTTGATCAGATAGTTCTACTTCCAAGAAGCATTCATCAGAATACTGTAGCCATATCTTATAAACCACAACCTTGTGCATTCATAACTGGATTAACGTCAAACACTTCCTACAATTCAGATCATGATTTTTTTTTCTTTAATTTGCCGCAAACATGTAAGTTTAGGCTAATTAAAAGTCGAAGTGTTTAGAAAAGTCAGGAATTTATAAATGATTTTAACATCAGTCTTAATTAACTCTTGTTAAGATCTCTGAACCCTGTGAGCGTACAAACGTAATCTCCTCAGTAAAATATAGAAATATGATTTAAAAGATAAATTAAATAATTAGAATGCCCAGTGAGCAGCATCTAAGAGTAGATTAAAGTATAATACAGTAATTACAACCATAAAATCAGATAAAAAATAAGATGGCATTGTTAAAATGAAAAAGAGCTCTATAGCACAAATTAATTTAAAACAATTATGAAATGCCTACAAGTTTTTTAATCACTTCAGCATCAAGCTGACACATAAGGAATGACCTTATTAATCACTAATTTTCAACAGCAGTAAGATCTAAATAAATTCTGTTCCCACTTCCAATTCACACAGCTTCAATGGATTTAAAGAACACAAAGTCTTTACAGCCATGACAACTGGCACTTCTTTTCCCCACAGACACAATTTTAGTTGAAAATTACAGGTGTCAGTAAAATGCTTTACAACATAATTAAACATGAACATAATTTTGCACACATGGTTAAGTATTCTTTAACCATACTTTAAAGAAATCATCAGCATGAATATATAGCAAAGACTGAGCAAGTGTCACCACAGTATCATCTTCAGTTCATTGTATGAACAACTAAGATCCAAACTAAAAACTGAACAAATTAGTTAGGTTGTATCTATCATGGTTTATTGAGCAGATACCTGGAGTGGTGTTACAGAAGAAAATATATTAATATATTATATTTTGTCTTTTTGAGAGTCAGATTTTCAAAAACAAAAATCAAAACCAGTTTTCTCCACTGTTTAAAAAGTCAAATCAGCACAGAAACTAAATAATCTTTAGAGACTATCAAGGTATAGGAACTACCAAATGCATTGACTCCAAGTACTTTTGGGCCTTAACTCATCAGGTAAAATTAAGATCTTAGCAAAAGCATGAAACATTTGTATTTGAACGACTGGATGGTTCTTCAGGAATGGGTGTCTCTCTCAGAACAAGAATGTGCAAAATGCTACGTGCCAACTCAACACAGAGAGAAAACTGTAGGAATCCCAATGAAAATTCAGCCATTTAGTTCACAGCTCTACCTGCTGCCTCTCAACCAAACGGACATTAGATAGAATAACTCTCCTTCAGCTCTACGTGAATGAAGGATGTACTATAAACAGGCCCAATTAGTTAAGAAGCCATAACATGATACATAAATACTATTAAATAAAAAATAGGAGAAGTACCAAGAACGATACAATGAAGTAAGTTCTTTCACTCTGTATAAGCAAACAAACATAAAAAATGAAAAATTATAAATTAACTAGGTCTTGTGAAGAACTTAACTTGCACAACAAAGAAATACATACAAAATATTCATGCAGCTTTTTTCTGTGGGTAAAAACAGTTAAAGTGTATTTACAGTAGAAGCTTAAGGCCATATAACAACAGCAAGTTACGACAATTTTCTTGATTAAAAAGTCCTTATTGTGACATTACTGAAAGAAATGCAGACATCTGACCAAGAAGTTTGCAATCCATGAGAGAAATAAATAAATAAATAAATAAATAAAGATTAGCGAAGCTAAGATTAATTTGTCAAGAACAGAGATATTCAGAACAAGTCTGGACACTTTCCTGTGCAACTTACTCTGTGGAAACTGCTTTAGCAGAGGAGTTGGACTACGTGATCTCCAGAAGTCCCTTCCAAACCCTACAACTCTTTGATTTGTGAAAACATAGATCAGGTCGCTCAGCACACAAATGCAAACTTGATGAGTTATTTTGTAATTTAAGAGTAAAATGTTTCATAGTCATCCTCACAGGAGATGAAGAATATCCATACTAGGCTCTGAGTTGTGAATACCATCCTTACATGTTTTTTCTACCATTAATCAGAATGCAATTAAAAAAAAGTAATAGACTGTTTTATTTTTTTTTTTTCCTCAAGTTGCATTTTCGCTAATTTAGAGAGAATGACATGCATTTTAACAGCCTATATTTTTGGTCAGTTTATGGGAAAAACCAAGACTACTTCTATGTGCAAATGCTCAGCCTTCCTGCAGGCTGCCTGACACTTAATTATGTTATTAATTATCAGATGCTTTCCAGTAAACTGAAGAAACCAAGACTCTCCCAAGTCTGAAACCAGGTAAATGCTAAACATCTGTAAATTCTAAAAACATAAATCCTGAGTTAATTTGCCATTCCTACAATATGCCTCCTCGATTTCAAGGCTAAGTGAAGCAATTGAGGAAGAGAGCATCAAATTCGTCTGACCTGTTTACAAATCATGAGATTGTTCATTTTACAGGAGAAAAGCTCCACTGACATTACAGAGAACAGAAAATGTAGCTTCTTGTTACAGATAGCTTATACTATTGAGCAATTTATTGATTTCTCTTGCGAAATTTTTTGTGAAATTCTTAGACATGAATGATGATGACAAGGTGAAAAACGGGACAGAGTTTGAAGACAAAACATCATTCAGTCTTACCTATAAAAAAATTCCACTGAGTACACGGGTCATTAAAAATACCTTCTGGAGTTTAAATGGGCTGAGATTACAATTAAATAAACAGAGTGTCATGGCTGTTTGAAATCTGATTCAGTGTTTTGCACTGTACACACAAGGACAGTCATACTATATTGAGAGGAGTTGTGATCCATGAGGCTGGGTTAATGAAGGTTCCTTGAATCACTAACATAATGTATTAACACTCTCCAAAGGGCTAGGTGTCACTTTTCATACACTGGTAACCCCTTATAATAAGCAAACAAGCTGCACAAGCTTCATCCATTCAAGCAGCTACTTATTATGTTAAGGTTCTCTTCACCATTCAATTATCCAGCATCAAGAAAATAATGTGACGCAGTAACAACAGGAACATTATTTTCTTCCACAGTAATCATAATTAGCAATTAGAATATTTACAGTTAGTATAAACCATACTTTTTTTTTTTTAAAGCAAAACTATTAAGTTCATATCAAGCACACTTTTCTCTTCAGCTGCAGTACAGCAGACTCAATATGAAGATAAAAGGAAAAAAGCACACACACAGTAAGAAAGATAACAATTTAACTGTATCATCATTCTATCAAAACAATCCAAGGAGGTCAGGATCCCTCATCTGAGACATCATCCAAAAGTTGAAATAGCAGCACATGTCCACCACTGCCAACACAATGTCTAAAGCCTTGTTTTAATCTTTCATGTATTTTGGACTATATTTACTGGCAAAAGAGGAACTAGCTGGACAATTCACTACATAAAAAGAAAGAATACTGAAAAATCTTTTTCAAACCAAAGCTGATGTGTGCCTCTGCACTATAAGGGTTGTGATCAGCAGAATAAGTGTCCAAGTGGCTGTCAGTTACAAATGGCACAAAAAATAATTAGAAATCTCAGAGATGAACACTGGTGCCAATACTACGCAGCAACTTCAGGTATGACTGGGAGAATGGCACCTAGTGCACTCCCAGTGGTTTTATGCACGATAGAAAGTCGAGAGGAATGGTTAATAAAACACACTATACCTTAATTCCATAAAGGAAGATTTTATTTGATTGTATTAAAGAAAGTCACAATGACTTTTGGTAGTCACTTGATGGTAGTCAAAGCCTTGAAGAGTCTTATGCAATGAAGATGCAGAATCTCCATCCTTGGAGATGAGATCTGGGGTCTGGACCACTGATTTGTGGAGTAATTCAACCAAAATAGTCTTAAGATTCAATAGCATCAATTGCACTGAAATTCTTCAGGCTTGCTACTGTTTGAGAAGTAACAGCTTTATAAGATACTTCATACTATCATTTTTTATTCACAGAAAACAAATTTCTGTCAAAATTTCTGTTTAATTCCATTTCCTCGCTCTGACATGTCATAATTCCCATTAGTTGTTTAGCTTAATAGTTTTAACAGTTTCCTTTAACACATGGTTTCCTTTCCTACATATGCTACACATATGTCACATGGATAACATACATCATAAAATACACCTGCTGTAAGGCAATCAATTTCTTAGTTAGGACTTTGCTTTGCATTCTCCAACTATACCACTGAAACTAGAAAGCTGTCCTTCAACTATTCAACTACATCAAGTATCTATAATTAAGAGTAATCTAAGATGTTGCCTTGCAACTGCATAATACAGCCTGGAGAGTCAACACAAACTAGCAAGCACCCGTGTACTCTACTAAAAACTGCCAGAAAATGAGCATTTCTAATGTAGAAAAGTTATCATTCAGTGTCCATCATCATTTTTAACACTTCGGCAGTTGTCTACAACCACAGATATTGATATAGGATCTTCTAAACTCTGTAGCTCAAAGTAAAATTACCCACAGTGTTGGTTACATTCTTACATATTTGCTGATGTAAAAGTATGTTGTGCCTACGCTTAGAAAAACATATAAACAACTGCAATTTTTGAGGTACCGCAATTTTGGTGTATTCCAACAATTTCCTGTTAACCACAGCCTTAAAGACCTCACAAAATTATTTGCAATCAAATAAAAATCCGGAAGACATTTTAATTGCAGTTAGCTTACTAACTGCAGTCAGTAAATAGCAATTAAACTGCTCTACAATGAGAGTTTAGGAAGAAAAATGTATTTGCTACAACTGCCCTTTTTTTTCTTTTATTTAAGTGCAAAGACTTCAAAATAATCCTCTGCAAACTTAATCCACTGACCCAAAGCACTGAAGGTACAAATAAGCCTTCAGCTATTCTTCCTTTCTTATAAAACAAACTACAGTATAGTTTATTTATTTTTTCTTTAAATGTTAAGAATGAGTTTTATTATCAGAACAGCATTTTTCATTTTAAAAATTTGTTTCCATACTTTTCTGGCCACGTTTATGATGTTCACTTGCAGGTATTGTAATTATGCACTTTATTTAAAAATGCACTTGTTTCTATAAATAATTGAAATTTAATCACCTATACTGAAATTAACATAAAAGAAGATGAAAATCCATACTGAAAGCAGTTAGATGATTTCTGAAGTTATAAAATGCACTAATTTAGAAACATTTCTAAATAAACATTTTCCTACACTTTACATAGAAGCATCCCTTTATTTTTAATATTAATTTATATGTTTTTAAAAATACATACAATTACTACAATTTTATATACATCCACATTTATAGCAGAATATTACATAAACACTGCAGAATATTACATAAACTCCTGCTCTTATCTTTCAATAATTAATACATAAAGGGCATGAAAAGCTCAATCAAAATTTAGGTTGCAAGTATGTGCAGGCCAACCCAAATTCGCTATGGTAAGTACTGGCTCAATAAAAACTCACAATGCATACAATGAAATCACAGAATTAATCTTTTCACACAGATTATCAAATATTAAACTATTCAGGAAATACTTTTTTTTGCTATTTCATCATTGCCAGGCTAAAGTCACAAATATACGGCTGGTTCTGGTTGGCAACATTTTGTTAATACTCTGTTCATTAATTTAACAAACTACCAAGAGAGTATGTTTAGAATGGGCAAGCATTATCTCTTGCCTTTCATTTAATTAAACTCTGCTCTAGCAATATGACAGTCAGCATTTCATGAAGGGAATTATTTTAAGGACGAAGGTAGAAAATATTTCAAAGTGCCCTGTTAAAACATGAAAGCATAATCTCAAATTGCCCCTGCACATACTGTAATTTATCTATAATATTAAAGATGCTATTTCCAGAGTTCATAATTAATTGGATTCCACGGAGAAATTATTCAGGCATTCCAGATAGCAAAACGCTGCACAAAGGCACAAAACATAGTGCCAAAGGACAGCCATAAACAACCACTGTGACTTGCCCGAATTACAACAATCATTGAGCTTAATATGAAATGAATACCGGCTGCCTTTTGTATGTGGTCATTACTCTGCTGCAAAGAAATTGCCATTGAATTTTGATTATATTGCCTTAATAAAAAGTAATGAAAGTGGCTCATGCTCTAGTAGCTTTCCTTTAAATGATACAGGACAGTGATCTTTCAAAGGCCAGCGCGCCACAAATTGTCCGAGTGTGACACCTCATCAGAGGAAGGCTACATTACTCCACACTGTAGGTAGCAGCAGTGATGCTGGCTTGATTTCATGCAAACATTTTGACTAAACGCTTTCAATGAAACACTATTTAGAAATTAGGTTAGCTTTTAAACTTACCATCGATCCGACTAACAAGCTCTTCCAACATTTTCACTTTCTTTTGAATTCCCGGCTGTGCAAATGTGTAATTATCCTAAAGAAAGGACCATAGACAAATATAAGTTTACGGAAAATTAGAATTTCCTTTCCCCCAATTACTTACCTCTTTTTTTTTTTTTTTTTTCCTCCTTTTATTTATTTTACTTCTGTTTCCTTAAGGTGCTCAAGTTTTGGTTTTGCATCTCCTCAGTTTGTCTTTACAGTTCAGGAGAAAATAATCATGCTCCATCATCTTACTCAAGAGTGTGTGCCTAACAGCATACCTTACAGCTATTCCTGTATCACCTGCTTGCTACCTGCTGATCTAGTGCCCCTGAAGTTCCAACAAATCATGGAAGTCTAAAGAGTTTCAGAAGGCTGTCTTCTCAAATGTCAAAAGCTGTCATGCTACAGTGGTTTTTCTTAAATTTTTCCCCCACTACAAATTTGTAATTTTAATCACAGATGAGGAAGGAAATATGAAAATTACACCCTAATCAGATATAAAGAAGATATAAATTTGATCCTTGTAAGTTCAGAATAATGCCTTCCAACAGTGTGAGAAATCAAAACTCTATTCCAATGTAGTCACGACTGCTGTGAACATAAGGTCATAGTTAATATCATGTACCAAGATCTAACATATGAACTGCACAGTTAAATTGGCAGGGCACTTGCATGCATTTGTCTGAATGCATTAACTCTAACTCAACTTCGTGTTTGTTTATATAGTCATTTACATCTTAAGAAAGTTAACTCTAAGTTCCAGAAGCGGTACTGCATTCAAAGTACAGCAATATGGTACTCAATTATACAATCTGTAACAAGTTGTCTGTAAAAGTATTCTTACACATTTAACAAAGAAAGCAAATGCAGACTAGAACACTGCTGCTTCCCATATGCTGCAGCAGCACCACAGCTCCCATCTATGAATCTGAAACTGCTCCTTCTCAAAGCGTCATTACTCCACACACATCTGGAAATGCAATCCAAAATCACAAACTTGGATTTTAAAGCTATTAAGTTTATTCTTCACTGTATTTCATCTTTCCTTACTCATTTCTTTTCCTATTTATTATTTCAGCTCCAAGAGAACCCAGTTCAGAATTACTCTTCTACTTGTGCTGCCTCATCTATCTGGGAACATCCTTGTTGGCTCACAAAATCTATTTTTTAATTAAACTGTTCTATCAACATTCCCTCCTATGATATTTATAATTGACTCTGAAGCTTGTGAAACTGTGAAAAAAGGATTTCACAAACATAAAAAAGTATTCTGACATCTAGAACTCTTAATCCTTTTATGCTTACAGATAAAGGAAAAGCAAGTGACAGATTTAAAGGAAAACACATCCAACTCGTTATTTCTCAGGGCGATACAGAAGTTCAGCGGTTAAGATTTGAGTTTTTCTAACATATAGTTTAATTGGCTTTATCAGCTTCCAAATTCAGCATAATGGGCTCTTCAACAGACCAAAGTTTTTATCTGTAGCACTGACAGCTCTTTACAGAGCACATTTTCAATACAGTTCCCTCCTAACTTCTGCAGAAAAAGAGTCCAGTATTTCAGTTCTCCTCCCTCTTCCCCCTCACACCTGTGGGTTCTCACAGGCATGCTACATTACTTGTCCTTTACGTTTCTGCTATATTTCATTTATTCCTTGTGTAACTCATCATCTACATGAAGCAAAAGACTAACTCTGAATAAGGAACAGCACTTTTTTTTTTTACCTCCACACATCTTCAGCAAGCAGCTAACACAAACATCATATTTCTAACCTCTGTTCTTGACTCTGTCTAGAAAGTATTCACATACAAAGAAGTATGAGATAGAACAGATCGTACAATAAATATTAAAAAAACATGCATTACTGTGCACTAAATTCCTTGACATTCTGCTCAGATAGCTTCCAACATACTTTCAGTGAACCGTGCTAACCTACTTCATGGCTGAATGGCTATAATATCTAGTTCAGACTCCAACATATAATTAGTTTCACCTTACAATACCAAAGGTTAAGACTTTATAATGTCACAGGGGCTCCAAACTTGCTTCACCCTCAAATCTTTGTGTTAATTGCTGGTACTTATTCTGCAGAGACTAATAGCTAACTGCCCAGCAACTACAAATAGGCCTGGCAGGACTTCTTCCTCAAAAATAATAATTAAGTCTTAAAATACTTCAATTGCAGTCCTTACTATATGAGAAGACATGAACACAGTAGAAAAAAATTTATTTTTTTTTTTTAAGTTAGATGTTAGAGGTTAGAATTTTAAATTGAATAAACTTGATTAGAATGTGAAAATAAAGAAAATAAACACACTGAAGAAATGGATATAAATAAAGAAAAAAAAAAGGCACTGAATAGATTTAACTCAAACTCTCATCCTGTACTCACAGAAGGAAAGCAGAGAGAAAAAACAGTTTCCAAAAATCACCATGGGAATCAAATCCCATCCATTTCACTCTCTGCTCTGACAGCTGACAACAAGGTATAATTCAGCCAGTAAGTCCTGCAGTAACACTTTCTGTGGATACACTGACAAATGGTATTGAGTGAAAATAAGGATGGGTCCTACTTTCACTTGTAATAATCTCCAGATGTTGCAGTACACCCCTAGCACTTTTAATTGCTTACAGTATAAAGCAGATTAGTACAAATGTGTGTTCCAGTATTTTCAACCACTTACGAGAGTAAGTCACTGTGATGTATGCTGCAACTAAAATGCTCCATTTCTTATCACCATCCACAGCCACAGTACTGACAGTGATCTGGTCAAATTATTACTAGCTTCTTGAGTGCTAAGAAAAACACAGTTGCCTTTTAATCATGTCTTAAAGGTGCATCCAAAGGAACCGTTAACCAAGTTCAACACAGTTCTGGAACTCTAATTTTATATGACTTAAAAAATACTAAATGTACTTCACAGCCATAAGTCCATAAGAATTCTGAAAATCTTTCTTTCTGACTTCAATTATTTTAATTGCATGTGAGAAAGGAAACAGTACTGGTGAAGGCCATCTGCTGTATTACAAATGCAGCTATAGGGATACATAGAAGGAAAGAAACACAAACTATTAGATATAAATACATTAACACAACTATATTCTATTATTAATTACATATAGAAAATCCGTAAGTAATATATACATGTTATACATATATATCAATGTGTTTATATAAACAGATATATAACACAGTATGCACTTACAAAGACACACAAAAACATACCGTATTACTTTTTCTACTTGGACCTTTTTAAGTACTTTCTAATTTCAAAGAACAACATTTCTTATCTACACATCTGAATCTTAATCTTTTAAATCCTCTGACTTTCCTCACTGATTTCCATTATTAAAAATGCACGTAAAGAATTTTTGAGTATTAAAAATGGCTTGAGAGGAACATACTCATTGTTTTGCTTTGACTTCTGATTAGCCCCAAAGTGACTGTGCAGTTGGAATAGATGACCTTTGAAGGCTCCGTCCAACTGAACAATTCTATTCCATTCTCAGGTGAGAAGATGAAATAAATTTGCACATTCCACAACTCCTTTAAACCTGACGTCTGAAAACTTAAAAAAAAAAAAGAAGTCCATGCAACATAGTGGTCTCCAAATTAGGTAAGATGTGATGTGATGGATGGACCGCTGGGTGGATAAAGAATTGAGTGGATGGTCAGACCCAGAGAATTGCAGTCAACTCTCAGCTTCTGGTACATGATGAGCTTCAGGACCTACTTTGAAATAGTCTGTCTGAGGCCAGACCATCAGGAAACAAAGCAGTCCCACACTGCTCAGAGTCATGATTCTATACAGAAGACCACAGCAGTTTCGTATTTTAACTATTCCAAGTTTTGAACAGGCAATAGCAGATGTATTAATTAGCATTAGTGTTAATTCAAAAGAGTAGAACTAACATAACAATTATGTTAATTACATTTCAACAAGAAGTAGTTACAACAACTCTATTGACCGAGGTGGCACGGTCACATTATTGAATAAAATATATATTTTTTTCTTCAGGTACTAATAAAGTCTTCAAAGACTTCTCTGAAGATAAGTTTCACACAGGACTTTGAAGATCTGAAGGTCCTTCAGAAAAGACACAGAATGGCACAACAGTGTATATGTTTTGCTTTCAGAAAAAGTCTGCCCTTGGGGCTATTTATTTTTAAAAGCGTAATAAGGCTACCTTGAAATGAGGAAGTTAAAAGGTGCTTATAGAAAAAAATTCTAAACCCTTGTTGTATTTTACATCATCTCCTTAAATCATGGGAAGTTTAAAACAGCATTTATTCTAATGGGGTACAACAGAAAAACAAGCAGATATCTGAGAATGAATACAGAAGAAAACCTGGATTGTAGCACCTGTTTGGGCCTTTGAGCCACATGCTTCAAAAAGTTCAGTCTCACGTACGACACACAGTTAAAGAAAGAGAGAAGTAACAGTTAGGGATATTATTTGATCAGTAATTATTACAAACACTGAAGTTGCCCATTTCACATTAGAAGAAGAGTCCTGACCAGGCACAAACACCTGCCTTAATTGCTCAACCTACTTCTTCCAAATTATCTCATGTTTGTAACTAAAGACGACAAACATTTGAATTTGAAATTGTTCCTGGTAAGTAAAAGCATTATGGAAGTCGCTGATACTGCAAACATTTGAGAGTAATCCCACGGCACAGTACAACCATCAGAACAGCAGACCCCATTCAACAAAAAAACTCACTTTCAGCAAAACAGGGTAGTATGTTTGCAGACATCAGCAGTCATTTCAATCCTGCCATATATTATCACTCATAAAATTTTAAAACCCAACTTGTACTTTCATTCTAAAAGAAAAAGCTGTTACTTTTTTTTAATTAACCAGCCCTGATAAAGCAATCCATTCCCAAACATTGTTTTTTTCCTTTTTTCCTTAGACTGGTCGCAGCTTGAAGAAAAGTTGTGTCATTCTTAGGGTGTAACTTGGACAAGGCACTATCACAACATGAACATTCTGGATTTTTGGAAATAACTCAATAGTTATTACAGAATCACAGAATCACCCGGGTTGGAAGGGACCTCAAGGATCATGTAGTTCCAACCCCCCTGCCTAGCAGGGCCACCAAACATATACATTTAGATCAGGTTGCCCAGGACCCCGTCCAACCTGGCCTTAAACACGTCCAAGGACGGGGCATCCACAACCTCCCTGGGCAGCCCGTTCCAGGGCCTAACCACTCTCCTAGTAAAGAACTTCCCCCTAACATCCAACCTAAATCTTCCCTCCTTCAATACAGAAACCTACCATACAGAAGTTCTGTCACACAGATTGGGTTATAGAGCTACTGACTGCAGGAAGAGACACAGCACAGACATGGAGCTCAAGTGCTACAAGAGCTAAATAAAGAAGAAGAAAAAAAAGAAACTCTCTCACATTTTTGAAAACTCCTTACAGGAATTCCACATTTCTAAAGCATGCATTTCTGCTGGCATCATGAACTGTTAACACAGGAACAACTGCAAGACTGCAGTACTGTCTTTCAATATGAGCTCTGCAGTGTTAGTGGGGACTGTTCGTCCACGTTTCCTCTGAACACACCATACTAGTAGTGCTGTGCCCAGCTGAGGAGAGTGTAGGAAAGAGCACCTTAGCTAGCTAAGCTAAATGGAGCACTGAACTGAAGTATACCCAGAAATCCTAGATAAGCTACGACTGTATCAGCACAAGTAGACAGACCGTGCAACACCCACGATGCAGAAACTTGATCAGTGCATGAAAGCACACATGCAACATACACATGGTCCATACACCAAGAGACAGATAAGAGGTAGACACAGACAGCTGCAATACATATTCTTTTACATATGTCTATCTTGGCTAACAAACTCCATACTCACAGATAACAGGTCTGCAATTCATTATCATTTAGGTGCTGTACTGAGGGACAGGGTTTAGCGGAGAAATTCTGGTGACAGGTGGATGGTTGGAATGGATGATCTTAGAGGTCTTTTCCAACCTTGGTGATGCTATGATTCTATGACTAACCTTGCTAGCTGAAACTAGTTCTAGCTAGTTTCTAGCTAGCAACTAGTTCAGCTATGAGTACCTGGTTACCCCAGTGAAATACAGATATGGTAGAGAAAGACCTTTATCTTGCAGGGGTTTTATGAAAGCTATCTTTGACCTATTTTTTTCATAAGAATAGATCTTTGAAAGGTCCTATGAGGAATTTTCAGAAGTTTTAGTGTTATTTCTGCACAGACTTCTCAAAGTCTGATCTAAATATTCATGCTAAGTATCTGTTCCCTCAAACCCTTTGAAAGATTTTCCAAGTAGCACTGTATCCATCCACTTATAACTAAGATTTGAGGCACAGGTTAGCAACAACTTTCTCTGCAGGATTCCCTTTGCAGACTGTAAACCTTGCTATTTAATCAGTCACAGAAATATCTAACATATACCTCATCGCATTACAGTCCCTGCAAATGAATTATTTTGCTTTTATTAGAATAATTCCCAGGCCTGGATAAATAACGATCTTAAAATTTTACTGCTATTTTTAATACATCTGGTCAGATCATTATGCAATACATATATTTCTCCTTTGGTTACTTTATTACCATTACACTTGAACTTACAGTGAAGAGTTACACTTAATTTTATATGTGAATGTTACATTTTCAGAAGGCACAGATCTATGTGAACTTTTTCTTGAATGCTAATGAGACTGTTGAGGAAAGTGTTATAAAGGATGATACAGTAATAAAAAAAAAAAAAAAAGGTAATTAAAAAGGGTGTGTGCAAATGTCAACTTGAAAGGAAAAAAGTACTCGTGGGATAAGTTCTATCTCATTTTCTCATGTCCACAGTCATTATTCCTAAAGGTGAAAATGCAGAAGTACTCATGCATCACCTACAATTTAGGAGTGTTCTAAAGAAGACTGGCCTTTATCACAAGCAAAAAGGATTGACATCTGAAACACTGTAGATTCTTCAAATTCTTTAAATAGCAACGTAAGACAAAGTAGTTTATATAACTAATCAGGCAAAAAAAAAACCTGATCTTTGCTTGCAATGTGAATGTACCTACCAAAATACTGCTAAATGTTAATCATGAATTACAGGTGTGAATCAAGTAATTCACTAAAAATTACACAAAATAGTGGTGTTTTTAGACATGTTTTCAACACAGTCATACACATTCTTAAAAATTCATTAACTGGAATCTCATGCAAGAATACAAGCTGAAGACAACCTGGGTTGTCAAGGGTTTCTGTGAAGAGGAACTGGAACAAGGATAGATATCTACCAAGATGCTGAGGAGAATGGGGCGCATTCCCTTTGAAAGGCTAAAAGAACTGGAGCTCTTCAGACTGAAGAAGGTTTTAGAGGTATGTAACAGCAGCCTGCTAAAATCTATGTCACCAAGATGACAGAGTTTGACTTTCAAATAGTACATATTGAGAAGATGAGAGACAAGCAGCATAAACTGAAACATCAGACGTTTCATATGATGGTGGGGGAAACTTCTTCAACTCAAGGACACTCAAGCATTTGAACGGGTTACCCTCACAGCAGATGCTGCAGCCTCCATTCCTGGACATTTTCAAGATTCAACTGGACAAAGCCCTCAGAAACCTTATCTCAGATTTGAACCTCCTCTGAGAAAGAAGCTGAACTAGATGAGCTCTAGAGGCCTCTTCCTATCCAAAATATCCCAGTATCTAACTGTTATCATTGTATAATCAATGAACATTAAGATGTTATAATTACAAAATAAACAAGAGAGTTCGGCAAAGCAGATAATGATAACAAAAAGAAAATAGATAGAAAGCTTACCCCTACCCTGGGCTCACTCACAAAACTCCAGCAGAGCAGATCTCCAGAAGAGATCCTTCCCCATTGGTAGCCAGCTCTTCAATAGGTCTAGGAGGCCTGGAGCCTGGCTCCACCTGTGCTCCTCTGCTGACTCACGGCTCGCCTCAGGTGATCAATCAGAGGTTCAGGCCGGGACTCAGCAGTTCCCATACAATCACAGTACACTCTTTAAGCTTATCCAGTCCTGAGAGGCCAACACCAAGTGGAAAGGCTACACTCATCAATACATTATGGCTATTCAGCACACATTTCCAGATTGCAGTTATCGCCACAGCATCGCACATTCCTTGCATCAGTTATTCAGGCATTTTAGACAAAATATCAGCTGTCATATGTAAGTCTCCTGGAATGTATTTTCATAAAAAATAGGAAACATTAAGCACTGACCTTGTTTAGGATTTGGGCTTTTTTTTTTTTTTTAATGTTTTTTTTTTCATGGTTTTTTAGCTTTGTGAGAAAAGAGCAGTTTTGCTCGTTGGCTGTAAAGACCTTCCACAATGCATGTATAGCAGATTACATGGAAAATACTGAGGGAACAGGGAGAACTACTTCCAAGAAACAATCAGTAGCACCTTCACTGATAAGCAGAGAAACCTGAAGTGGACAATCTAGTTTACTGCATATTAGCAACAAGCTGCACAAATTTATAATCTACAGCAAAGTAAATCCACATCTTACCTGCTGTGATTATGCCCTGGCCCTGCTGGGTACTTCTACTCATTTTTTGCTACAGTGCCAGTTTAAGGTCTTTGATGAGTGCTTTTTTGTTGTGTGATTCAGATCTCTAAATCAGCTCACAGCTCTTGCTCTCAGCAAGAGATCACAAAGGAACGTTCAGGAGCAGGGAGGAGCACAGGTTTATTAGTTTGATATAAATCCTCTTATGCTCTTTGGGCTTGACGTTAAATTTAATGATTCCACATTATCCTAACACCCTATTCCCCATTTAGTCCTTGTCTCCCTTCAAAGGATCCTATAATCACATATCCAGAATGTAAGTCAGCTCAGTAAAACAATCTTTCATCTGCTTCTCAACAAGATAATTTCCAGTTGGATTAATTATCCCAACAAACTCATCCTGCAACATGACCCCTCTATCTGAGCAGAAAATGGGCATCAACACATAGGGAGACAACAAAGCAGAACGGGAGGAAAGAAAGAAGCAAATCTTTTATTTCAGCAGCACTCTGCAGTTGCAATGAGTTAACTGTAACATCATTAGTCACACTGCAGCATAATATTTCAAGCCTGCTTTTGATAGATGAGTGCATCCCTGAATACATCCAATTGATAACCATTCCATCTATGTACGAGCTTAAATTTTTTAATCGATGCAGTTTAATTGCATTACAATTAGTTTCAATAATTTGTTTATCAGCACTTGATGCTTTTGTACGAAAACAGAATTTTAAGGAGAAATGATGTCATCTTTAAGTTTCCTTTTCTATTAGAAAAGTACAGCAGCGGCCCTGTGACAGATTTTCCACAATCAGACAAAATTGTAAAATATTTTTTACACACATTTCTTCAAGTAGATTTCAAGTTCTGACTTTTGTTCTTGATACGTGGTCAAATATTTTGAAATGCAGCCATTTAGCGAGGATGAAATAAGAAATGCGGCATCTTTTACAGGGATCAATATGATAAAGAGACTACGTTTTTCAATGATGCTACACGAAAGTTGAGCTACTGCTCATTTGACATTGAACAAGGAGAAATATACTCAAAATACCCTCATGGAAATTAAAGTGCTCTGTTTCTTGACTCATTATCATAAAAAAACAAATTCTGTTATAAGTGTAATTTTGCAACATGCTTTTGTCAATTAAGCATTCATATTAAAACATACACATAAGGAAGAGCATGTCAAAGCACTTTTCAAAATATTAAGTACTAAAATGTGAAAAACATTTATCCTAAAAATGCTATCAAAATTGGGAATCTCAAAAACATTAGTTTCATTGAAAATTGCAGCTTTATTTCATATGAATTTTTATTGTTGCTGGTATTTAATGATGACTTATTAATGATTGGAGGATAGGCATTTTCCAGATACATAACTTCAACCTCCGTGTTCTTCACTGCATTAAAAGTAATTGGAGAAATAAACACTTTAGTTTTCAAGCATTTGCCCAAAAGGTATTGAAAACTAAGTAAGATACATGAGACCTATCAGAAGGATTGAATTCATCATATGTTGTAAAAGCACTTTTCCATCATCTCTTCTTCTACGAAAATGCTAGGAATCAATCTACCAAAGTTTTGCTATCCCTGTAACTAATTCTTCTATTGTCATCAAAATAATACTGAAACAATTTCAAAGCAAAGATTCTCCACACTGTGAGTACAGCTCATTTAAAATCAGGGAATAATGAGAAAGAGATGGTATGAACATCACTTAAAAAAAGAAAAGCAGCGGCAGCGAAGTGCTAAATAGTTGTAACCATAATTTATTTTCTAATCAGCTCACTGAAAACAGCAAATGAACCCTGACTGCAACCATCTGCCTAGTGAACATCGCTAACATTCTTTGTTGCCAGTGTAAAGGAGAAATCAACGCCTTTCGGAAACTTTCATGTTTTTGTCAAAGGTCAACTTTGATCTCATCGCAGCCCAGAAAGACACACTGATTATTATTTTCTTGTGTATGTTCTGACTTTCAAAAGTCAGATTATTTTTACTTTCTACAAAATTCAGAATGTTTATCTCAAATGACAGATCTGAAAAACAGAATTAGTGGCATACTATTTATGTCTATCACAACATAAAGCCTATAAAATTCAATTCAGATAACTTCTTCGTAAAGTCACAGAATCACAGAATCACAGAATTGTAGGGGTTGGAAGGGACCTCCAGAGATCATCGAGTCCAACCCCCCTGCCAAAGCAGGTTCCCTACAGCAGGTCGCACAGGTAGGCATCCAGGCAGGTCTTGAACGTCTCCAGAGAAGGAGACTCCACCACCTCCCTGGGCAGCCTGTTCCAGTGCTCCGTCACCTCACTGTAAAGAAGTTCTTGCGCATGTTTGTGTAGAACTTCCTATGCTGCAGTTTCCAGCCGTTTCCCCTTGTCCTGTCAGAAGTCAGAAGTATCTGCTTTACTGCTGCAATGCCGATGCAGCACATAGTGTTGTACAATGCTAAATATCCAATACAGGTGTTTTGACAACCATTTAATCTTTGCCAGACTGTACTGACTCCTCTCCCTCACCTAAATACAAGACACCGAGCTACACATTTAGTTTGTAGATCCAACAAGTACTTACAAATCCTCCACTCTGCTGTTACTTGCAGCACTTAGGACAAAACTGAGTCTATATTAATAGCTTTCCTATGTTGAACCAATTCAGACAACACTCAGGGAGGTTGTAGAAATATCAAGCCTAAACCAGACGTTTTAAAAACATGAAAATAATTTCAGGAACTAGTAAGAGTAAGTTTAGTAAGTTTAAAGGATGACGTATCAATCATTTCAAAATGAATCAATACAGGAGCCAGCTTTTCAGAATCTCATTGGGACTCTTTTACTTGGAGACTTAAGTAAACCTTCTGTACAACTGGTGACTGAGATGCATAATATGACTCTAGAAATGGACAGTTTTACTCTGCTCTAGCACGTCATAAGAAGTCATAAAAAGAACAAAAAAAGTTGAACTTTTTTTTCCTAATATGCCAAATTTGCAGCAGATTTCTCCAATGGGAAAATCTACTCCTCCCCTGTTTTTCACAGATGCATTTTTTCCCAACAACCTTAAAGCAGTTCAAAGCCATGACATTAATCAGTTATCTCCACTACTTACAGACAGGAAAAATCAATTTACCTGAATGCCATCAAGCAACTTGCTCATGCACCAATAACTGTCAGCTTCTATGTTCTGCAGTACTTCTTCAGGCAGACTGGAAACATCAAAATTTTCCACTTCCTCTTCTTCTGTTTCAGGAAAAGAGAGAGAAGAAGACAAGTCAATGAAGTGCATAGAATAAATAAAGCAAAGATGAGGAAAATAACTGAAAACAAAGACAAGCACCACTTATCTTCTAGTCAGAAACTTCAACGAACATTTACTTAAGCGGGGACCAAATGAATCATTTATTGCTCAACTGTGTCATCTAATGGCTTTAAATATTAATGAATACTTAATTTCCTGCAGACTGTGAAAATCTCAAATCATGCCTGGTTAACCAGAATTAATATATAATAAATTACTTCATTCTAGATATTTCACACCTGAAAGAGGATTATCAGAAGCCTTCATGTTATGCGTGAACAACCTCTGCAGAGCGTTTATGTCTGTACCACACACAATAAAACGTTTCAAGTTCTGACAGAAGAAAGCCCCAAAATACCCCTTTTAAAAACCAGTAAAATGGTTTAAAAGCTGACTATAGCTTTTCAAGGAGAATTTGTCTGTTTTCAAGTAACTATGTGTAATCCAAAGGAAATCATACAAAATGGAAAAGACTATTTTTTCTCCCAAAAAAAATTTTTAGCAGGGCAATCCTTACGCATCCCCGTTTGTACTCATAGTGGAGGCTGCCACAACCCAAGTGCAAGACCTCACACTTGACTTTGTTGGATTTCATATGGTTGACATGGGCCCACTGCTGGAGCCTGTCTAGGTCTTTCTGGATGGCATCCCATCCCCCTCGGGCGAATGGACTGCATCCCACAGCTTGGTGTCATCTGCAAATTTGCTGAGAGTGCACTCAATCCCACTATCAATGTCAGAGATAAAAATATTAAAGAGCACCAGTCCCAGTACTGACTGCTAAGGGATGCCAATTTGCATTATACTGGCTAAGAAGTGTATTTATTGCATCCATTATATTAATCATTATTTTTTTTTAACTAAAACGTAGTGTATGCCCACACTGTGGAAGTCATCTAGACACTAAATCAAATAAAGAAGGCAAAGCATCACAAAAGCCAGAAGCAAGCAAATGCTCAGTGATCTGCAATGGTTGCTCCACATTTTATTACGGAAGCTCAAAAAATGACTCTAAATATTTAAGCGACCCACACTTCTGCTGAAATAAAAATAGGCCATCCATTTTCATGACAAGTTCCATTAAGGAATATAGACAGAATATGCAAAGTACCATTTTACATATTTAGCGCTGATTTATATAGGTAGTAGTGCAAAATATTTCTTTTCCCATGTGGTTTTAAGGGGAAAAAACCTGCATGCAAATGTAGTAGCACAGGGAGAGGGCTTACTTGGATGAAGACAAACATGCTAGAGATACTTAAAAATAAAAAGAAAACAAAGCAGAAGGCGTTAAAACAAACAAGCAACAGAAGAAGTAAAAATCATGGAATCACAGAGTCATAGAATGGCCTGAGTTGAAAAGGACCACAATGACCACTGAGTTTCAACCCCCTGCTGTGTGCAGGGTCGCCAACCACCAGACCAGGCTGCCCAGAGCCACATCCAGCCTGGCCTTGAATACCTCCAGGGATGGGGCATCCACAGCCTCCTTGGGCAACCTGTTCCAGTGCGTCACCACCCTCAGAGTGAAAAGCTTCCTCCGAATATCTAACACCTAAACCTCCCCTGTCTCAGTTTAAAACCATTCCCCCTTGTCCTATTACTATCCACTCTCATAAACAGCTGTTCCCCCTCCTGTTTTTATGCTCCTTTTAAATACTGGAAGGCCACAATGATGTCCATCCAGAGCCTTCTCTTCTCCAAGCTAAGCAATCCCATCTCCCTCAACCTTTCCTCATAGGAGAGATGCTCCAGCCCTCTGGTCATCTCAGTGGCTCTCCTCTCATGCCAAGAGCTCCACGTCCTTCCTGTACCAGGGGCCCCAGGCCTGCACGCAGTACTGCAGGTGGGGCCTCACAAGAGCTGAGTAGAGGGGGACGATCACCTCCCTCTCCCTGCTGCCCACCCCTTTTTTAATGCAGCCCACAACACAGTTGGCTTTCCGGGCTGCAAGCGCACACTGCTGGCTCATGTCCAGCTTCTCATCCACCAGGACCCCCAAGTCCTTCTCTGCAGGGCTGCTCTCAAGGGGTTCATCCCCCAGTCTATATAAACACCTTGGACTGCCCCGGCCCAAGTCCTTCTCTGCACTGCTGCTCTTACAGAGTTCTTCTCCCAGTTTGTATAACCATCTTAAAAGCGGATGAGACAAAACATTACTCCAATTTAAGAATTTTGTTTGAAAACAGAACAAAAAATCTGAGTTTTAGATAACTTCACATTTGTTTCCAATGACTGAAATCTGAATGGACAGTAGTATAAAATCAAGTAACAAGAATATGGGGAAAAGAAGCAGGGAAATGTGTATATGCGTAAATCTCTTGGGGGAAAAAAACACTGCATAAAAAAGTCCCAACTACAAAGTCTCACAGTAACATTTCTAATTTTCTTCAGTTTCCTGTGGAGATTTTTATCTTGTTATCTATGTAATTGTAGAAGACAGTAAAATAGTTGCCTGAAGGAAAACTGCTGTAGCATAGAGTCGATGACATGCTGATCTGTATATGTGCATTGCTGTAAGCATGGTATTAGCCATTCTTTACTGATTGCCACTGAGTGCTTTTGAAACATCCCACAGTGTATTAAGAATAAGTTTTCCTAAATGGCTTTAACTAGATCCACTCCCTAAGGCAGTGGATAGATAGATAAATAATAACAATAATTAATTACAACTAGTCATACATTTACTACTCCAGTGACAGCTGAGAATAAACACAGTAAACAAACAATGGCTCGTGGCCATTCAAAACAGGTTTAGAGATGAGTTTAAGCCTAGTCAGTAAATTTGGCAGAAGCTGTTCAAAATGATAACACAAAATTCATATCTGATCTCTCATTGTCTTTTAAACGTATCTGAATTTTGTAAAACTATTTAATTTGATAGGGGGTAAATATATCTCCTGTTACAGCCAGATGGAATCATACAATAACGCATTTCTACATTAATTAAAGAAATGGAAAACTTAAACTTCAGTGGGAATTCTATTTATGAAGACATTCTGTGCTGAAATAAATACTGAAAACTCAGAAGGGTTCACTAGAGTGAAAAGTAGAGACTAAAATGGATGGTGGTATAATAAAAATAAGAAAGTTCTACAACCCAAAACAAGCCTGTTTGATGAAGGATTGTTCTTTACACACATTGAATACACAACATAACAAATATGCAAATGCACAAAGCTCAGCTTCTTTGAACATCTTAAAACTGTTTTTTTTATGAAGCATTACTTTGTGTAAATGTATTTCTCAGCTAGTGTGTAAGAACTGTCATACATTTCAAGTCCAAAGTATACAGATGTTGCAGCTATGTGCAAGGAAATCACCATGAGCACGCATGCGTAGGTGCTTGTCTGTATAACATTTACAGTATTTTATTGTAAATACATGTCATAGCTTCGGAGGTACCAGCAAAGGACACAGACTGCAGAATTAGACACATATGATTGCATTCAGAGGTACACAGTAATATTTCCACATCTAGAAGATATTACGTATCCCATCACAAACTCAGTTTTCAAAGACTTACAGAACAGCTATTTAGTCATTGTTGCATGGAAGCAGCATTTTTCTAAGGGGATCGGAACATAATAGAGCATTTAAATGTAAATTCTTTCAGTAGCAATTACCTAATTAAGTATTTACATAACCACATCAATATCTCCCATTGAAAAGTTCCTAATTGCGTATTTATCTGATAGAAATAGCTTTTGAGGTGTTAAGGATTAATTACCAAAGCAAAAACTTTCCTGTCTTTGTGATAGTGAAGTCACAAAGGTAAAATTAAAAAATAAAAAGAACCCATTCATTTCACCAGTGCAGGTGCAGGTAAACGTGACCTTACTGCATTTCACATATTCCCTATGACAAGCCATGTTCTCATACAACCTGTACTGTTGATTTGTCTGTCTAAAGACTGCTAATAATCTTACACTTGTTTTCAGATCATCTGCCAGAACTTCCTAAAGATGGAATACAAAGCATGATATATACAATTACATACATCAATATAAGAATAATGATTTTATCATTAATCGTTTTACTTTATTAAGTCTCCATATTATTTTGCTGTATATGACAGAACCATTACAATCTCCACTGACCTGGATAACAAGGTAAATCACCTTCTCCAAAAACACTGTGAGCTTGATTACTTTGACCTAATTTTTATGGTCAAAGTTAATGCATGACTCTACAATTAGTTCTATTGCAAAAGAGTAAATATCTCATATACTTATTCCCTAACTCCAGACTGCATACCAGAAAACAGCAAATCATTGGGAGACTTCCTTTAGCGGGTCTGCATGCTTGCCAGTAAGATTTTCCACTCAAGCTTTCTGTAGATCAAATTTTAATGGCAAAATATTTTTTCCTCAATAAGTAGTCCATAGTTTGCCCTTAATTTCTATTCATAACCCATTGCACACATCTACATAGAAATACATTTGTTTTTTGAGCGTGATAATTTATTTGAAACATAGAGAAATTCTCAGCTCGTGTTGTAAATGAAACAAAAGAGATAGGCTCTTTGTAGGCACACAGCTGAGGTCCAGCTCAATACATTGATTCAATGAGTCTACCACAAAAATGGAGTACCAAAGAGAACTACATAGACCAGGTGGAACCAACAGGTTTTCGACCTGCAGAACTTGCATAAAACAAAACACAGATCTGGCTAACAAACTTTTACAAAAGCAAGAAATCTGGCCAGTAAATGCGAGTTACATTTAGGAAAAAAAAAAAACTTAAGGCACTGAGCTGAGAACGACATCTCTGTAGAACAGCAGTTCAAAGCTTTAAAGATGACAGCTCTTGAAAAAAAAAAAAATTAGTGACAAAAAAGAACACAACATTCAGTGCATATTCTTCACAAAGTAATCACTTCAATAGGTTTGTTGCTGTCAACCAAAACAGACTGCCAGAGGGAAGTGGTGCGTGTGATACCAAATTAGAAGACTAGTAAGTAATTAGCATCCAATATGCATGACGAGCACAGGATGCTGATGAGCATTTACACAGAATGCCTGATAAGGGAGTTTCCTGAGAAATTCAAAAGCCACTTGGAGAATAGGAAATGAAAGATTAAAGGTTGAACTTGCCTCCCAAACCACATTTTTTAATTACCTAGCTTGAGCTTATCATTTAATTTTTTCAAGCAATGAGTCTACGTATATACATACACACAAATACACAGAGCAGAGAACAAGAACAGGGAGACATAACCACCGCCTGCCCAAAGAAGTCTAAAGCAAGGCCCAGGGACTGAGAATTTGAAGGATACACCAGAAAACGTGTTGAGTGTGGAAAAAATTATTTTTTTTATTAAATAATAAAGACAACTACAGAGAGGAATAAAATAGTCTTTATATATGCATAATTTAACTACTGAAAAAATAATTAAATTTTCCTATCTACTCAGTGACAGAGGAAAGTAACTGGTTTCAGTTGCAAGAAGCTATTTAGATTAGTAGGTATCAGCAGGAAACAGGTGATGGAGGAGAGGAGATCACAGCAACGAACAGACAGCGGGTTCTGGTACCAGACTCCCTGCAGCACAGGACAGAAAAAGGCATTATGTGGGACACAGTGTGATGCCTGGGTTTGTGGGAGAGGGTCTTAAAATGACAGACAGCTTTGGTCCTATATACAGCCAGTCCTGACTTGGGATATGATACTGCCCAGCGTAACCTCTTCTAGTTCCTTTCAATTTCTATCGTCCTATGATATTTAAACTGGGGATGTGTTATTTGTGGAAAGAACAGGAGGCAGCGACTATGAAAAGACCTCAAAATTTTGCACAGCAACAGATCTTAACAAAAAAGATGACAAAAATCCCTTAAAAAATTTTAGGATCAGTGACTGACATATCAAGACACAGGAGGATCAGTGCAAATAGATAAACAATAGACCATTTTTCTTTTAAAACCAATGCCACAACACCTTGAGGATATTGTAAAAAGATCTGAAAACTCTAAATTTAACTCAGCACACGGAAGGTTTTTTACATTCAGTGTGACTGGATATGTTCAGAGGCAATGCACTTCTTCAAACAGAAGAGATGCTTTTTAAAAATGTGACAACAGTAAGTAAAAAGCATTATATTTCAAGGAATTCCACATACAGCTGTTTATTAAAATGTACGTTTCACACACTCAAAAGCACTTCCAAAAACGGTAACACACAAGTTGTGTTACGCAGAGAACCTCTGTCAGGGGCAGCTGAACATTAGAAAATGTTTAAAGTATGAAATTATACTATATTTTAAAGACAGAATTTCTAGCACTGTATTTTTATAATGGAAGAGCCTTCAGAAAAGAGTTCATAAATGAATGTACAGAATTAAATAGGATTTATCAGATAGAAAAAAAAAAATGTATTAGATCAAAATGTACTTTACGATCTAAAACTTGTCTGTGTATCCGAATATAGGAGGATAACTTTGACAAGTACATACAATTAAGACTTCTTACCTGACAGTGACAAAGAGCACACAGTCCTGCACTTAATTACTTCACAGTAAAAATGAGAAAAGGAATGAGTTTGAATACTCCCATAAACACTTATGTATTTAATAAATTACGTGGCTAACTTTAACTAGACAAACTTGGATAAGCATTAAAATGGTAAACATCATCAAGAAATTTTATGTTAATATGAGCAATTTCAAGTTTCAAATGTTTTGTTTTTTCACTGACGAAAGACTGAAAAAGTTGCTACTCTCAAGTAAAGCTCACCAACCATTTACATACAACAGTAACAGTAAGCGTAAATGCACACTGGTTTTAATGGCTTTAAATGGTTTTAACCCACTACGAGCATTCAATTGAACATCAAAATAAATTCTCAAATTAAAAGAAAAATGAAGGCACAGAAAATAACTGTTTTACAGTGACATTATACACACAAGCTTATGGCTGCAGCAGTTTGCTGCAAACCCAAGCTCTACAGTAGTAGGCAATATGTTTATACAAAACAATAAAGCACATAATCTTTATGTCCTACATCATTACAGCAAATAGGGAAGAAATATGTCTTACAAACTTACTGCCTTATTAAAAGCAGAAAACGTGAGTAACATCCATTACTTGCACATTTTTTAAGCACAACTTGCCATATTCTAAATTAAAAGAAGCATAGTTGAGCAAGATAAACTCTGATTGCAAAGGCAACACTACATCTTATCTTGCTTAATTGTTGAGTGCATTCCTCAACTATCTTAATTTACTGCAATTTATAATTACCCAATGAAATTGATGGCAAAAAACAAGGATAGAAAGTAAGAATAAACCACACATGCTTCTATCATGATATTCAAACGATTTATATAGGTATTTATCATTAAAATAAAGAAATAATGAAATAACAGTATATGCTCTCCACACGAAAAACAGAAACTACACAGAAACTACACAAAGAACACAGTTTATTTACTTTCTACATAAATGTAAGAAAGGCAAAGTACTTCAGTATGACTGTAATTTAAGGAATTTTTTTCTCATAATTAACCAGATAGAAAATCTATTTTCACTCTAATCATTTCACAAATGTCTTTAATGATACTATTTATAAGTCAATAAGTGAAAAGTTTAACTTAGAGTCAAAAATGAACAAAACGTGCTACTAAAGCATTAAACATTTTCTGTAAGTATGAAATTGATGAACTGATTTTTTTTTCCTTCTTTGGTCATTGGTCTTCCTAAGTACTTTTCACTTCTGTTTAACACCTCCATAGCTTACAGCAGAAATTGAGAATTTCATATTTTCTGAATTAAAACAAGTCAAAAATTCCCACGCTGATGAAGAAAACACAGTTTCTTTAAGAAGCTTTGTCTACTTCTCTACGATTAAAGAAGTTCTTGTATTTAAACTCCAAACAAAGCCTATTTAAGTTAAACATCTTCAGCATAGAGTTCTGAAAACAATGCCTGAATGGAACATAGTATTAATTTACCATATATGCCGTTGAAAATGAGAGGAAAAAGGCTGCTTACAGCTGTTTAAAGTATTGAATCATTTTAATTTGAAAACTTTCTTGTAGGTCGTAAGATGTTACTGATCTGTATCAACAGTATTTGAATGTTATGCTTCTTACGAGTTGTACAGCATGTTATCATTGCTTAAGCAATTCATTCTCTTTTAGCTTTTCTTCCTGTGAGTTTCTCCATAATAAACACACAAAGTTGTGGAACTGGATGCCAGAAGTCATTAAAGTCATTCCCCAGTCTGTTTGAAAGCACAATTGAGAAGATTTAGATCTGCAAGTATAAACAACTCAGTTCTTCTGCACTATAGAAAGATGATCATTAATTATAACTATATGGAGACCAGAGGGAGAGTAAAATGAATGTACAAGCCAGAGCAAAAATACACAGATCTCTTTAGAATACATGCCTCTCCCATAGTTACATTAATGGTAATTAACTTTCTCCTTCTTCACATTGTTTTCACTTCTACACCTGCAGAAATCTTTTGGCTTCTCTTCAATCTCATTTCACTGCTTCTATAATTATTAAAGTTTTTGTTTTTCATTCATTCCCATGATGCAACATTTCCAGTTTGTAATTTCAAACAGAACACCATAAAATAATTTTCAGAACTCTCATGACTTCCTCACAGTACAAGTCAATTAGTACCATAATTACTTGCCAAAAAGAGACAATAGAATCCACAAAAGATATTTCTGTCTTACCAGAAATTTACTACTTCAAGGTAATATTATCACAGAAGGTTGGAAGGGATCTTTAAGATCAGGTAGTTCCAACCCCCTGCTCTAGACCAGATTGCTCACAGCCCCATCCAGCCTGGCCTTGAACACTTGCAGGGAAGGGGCATCCACAACCTCACAGGGCAACCTGCTCCAGTGTCTCACCACCCTCACAGTAAATAATTTTTTTCCTCATTTTTTTCTTCTTCCACTTTAAATCCACTTCCCATTGTCCTGCCACTACATGCCCTTATAAAAAGTCCCTCCCCAGCTTTCCTGTAGGTCCCATTCAGGTACTGGATGGCCACTATAAGGTCTCCTTTGAGCCTTCTCTTCTCTAGGCCGAAGAGCCCCAACTCCCTCAGCCTGTCCTCATAACACTGCCCATTTCATTAAGCTGTTACAGTTCTAGGGGTGTGCACTGAGCATCACAAAAGAAAGCTTCTGTTTTTTGAACAGTAACCTTAAAGAACTTCAAAATACACAGAAAGATGCCAAATTTTCAGTATAATCAGAATTCGTATCGGTAATTGTGTTTATATGCAGAAGTGTATAAATGAAAGGGCTGCTCTGAAAGTAATGTCTTTGATTTTGTTATGTTGGCCCACAGTGTCAGAGGAAGATGTTGGCAGTACGGTAACAGAGGTTGAATCTTGCCACCAGTATTGCGTTACAATTTGCTGCTGTGAAACAGATAGCAGCAGAGCGACAGAATGGCATCTGACACAGAAACACATCTACAACAAAGTTGCACTCCGTGACACTCATTGAAGCTTGGTGAATGTTTATGGAGAACAAAAAGAGGATGAGAGGACAGCGAGGCAGTGGGTGCTGCATTTCAGCAGTGGTGACAGCATTCCATATGGCCATATAGATTTTTATGAGCACAGCACACAGACTCTCATTCACCACTGGCGAAAATGCATAGCTAATTGTGATGACTATAATGAAAAAGATAGTCTTGTAGCCAAGAATTTGCTCTATCAAATAGTGTTATTGTGCTCTTTGTTGCTGTTTCCATGGAAATAAATAGGAAGCAGTACATTTGGAGGGACCTACATGTAGACATACAAATACACACACACCAATATAATATACACGTGGGGAAAAATATTCCTTTTTCCATAACGCCTCTTTAGAGTACCTTAAAACCACAACAAAGCTAGACATAGACAACTCAATAATACACAACTAGACTGTTTTAACAGACAAATCTCAGAACTAGCTGAAAATCTCAAAAATTTAAAATTAATACAGCCAGCCAGTTACAACTCATTCTGATTGCTAATGACAAAATTTTGTGGTTGTTTTGATTTTCATGTGAAAATGTATAACAATAGTTAAAATAAGATAAAGTACGGAGATAGGCCAGAAGAAAATACAGACAAGTGACTCAGGTATGAAGGCTTAAAGTAGAACACAAGCAAAAGTTGATCTGCATGTGAAGAAAATTAAACATCTCTTTAAATACTAAGTAAGGAAATAATATAAACAACAGAGAAATGGTTATGAACTCATAAGCTATACTGAAGAGAATGGAAATCCCTGATAGTAGTGAAATGATGTGAAAAAAGCACAGACAGCAGATAAAACTTTTGATCAAAAAGTGATTCTGTTTATGAGTCAACAAAACAGTATTATGGTACCTCAGAATATTTATGATGCATTTGAACACGGTACAAAATTAAATTAATGAAATACTTCCTCTGGTGAAATACAGAAAGTATCACACCAAGTTGTGGACAAAACCCACAGTGAACTGAAAACACAGCCAGCAAAAGAACAGCACAAGGTGAGGTTTTGCAGGATGAACGCGTATGGCCCCAGATCAACTTATTGATTACGGATAAGTTTACAGTCACAAAAATCCTATTGTAGAACCATTGATTTCAGTTGGTTAGAAATCTTGGATGAAACCCATCTGACGTTAGAAAGCCATAGAATAATAGAATTACACAGGTTGGAAAAGGCCCTAAAGATCATCAAGTCCTGCTGCAAAATTTCTTACTAATTTCAGGATTTGTTCAACACATCTCATAGTAAAAAATAGTAGTACAGTAAAAAGTTCCTCTCATTCTTTCCGTAGGGCTGGGTAAATAAAGTTTTTCCAAAAGAAACATTTAAGCGAAGAGTCTACACAGCTAGATACTAGGAAGTGAAAGTATAAGAAAATCTAATCCAGTCATTTTTGACCTAGCAGCTATATGAGATTTCTGCATCAGAACATGAGAATACGTTTGGAAGGCTAAGAAGGTAAAAGTCATCTTATGCCCACAGACATAAATGATCACAGAATCACAAAATGGCCCAGGTTGGAAGGGACTTCAATGATCATCAAGCTCCAACCTCCCAACCACAGGCAGGGCCATCAACCTGCCCATTTAATACTAGACCAGGCTGCCCAGGCACCCATCCAACCTGGCCTTGAACAACTCCAGGGATGGGGCATCCACAACCTCTCCGGGTTGATCCAACAAAATTTATATAAAATGACAGCAATTTCGCAACTACTATATCATGCCAACAAAGAAAAAGATTACAAGTTTTCATTTAATTTTCTATTTAACAAGAAAAGCAGTTGTATGGCAGTATCTTCAAGGTGAGTAGAAGGAATTCAAATAGTGGTACCTGGAAGTAGTTATTACCAGTGAACAGAAATCATAAGTCTGATAAATCCTTTGTTTTGACCCTTAATTCAATCCTTGAGATGCTGTTTGCTTTTCTAGTAGTTGCTCTAACACTTATCTCCATATCTAGACTTCCTTAACCCCTTTGGACATTTTTTTTTAAAAGCTTGTCATCAGAGCAAAGTTTAAACGACTGTTGCTTACTACACTGTCAATGAAAACACTGCAGCATAGTATAGGTAAAAATATCACAGATTGGAAATAATTACTCGGGTAGGCTAAAGGGACAGCTCTGGGGTTCAGAGCACTCCTACACGGTACTTTGCCACTCTGACAAAGGAAGAACATTTACTAAAATTACAAATCTAAATGACACAGATACTTTCTTCTTGATTACAGGGAAGGCCTCACTTATTCAACACCCTACGAAAATAATGCTGACGTTTGCAAAAACAAAGAAAAAGAAAGGTGGCGTTTTAAATCCTTTTTTATTTAGAAGCACTTTCTCCTCTCCTCCCAAAGGCAGCAAATTTTTCTCTTTAATATAACACAGTTTTCTTGTGGAGCAATACTCAAAACAAGTTATTCGTGTTTCCTCATTTAAATACCTGATCAGCTTCTAATACATTGTTGATACAAATCTACCACTTCCCATTTTGTCAAACTTCTCTATCACATCCCTTATATTATCGTTATTGGCTACATGCAATTTATTTTCTTTGAAGACAATTTAAAAGCTTAAGAAACGTCTAAAAGATTAAGGTACCTTAAAAGTGCAGATTTTTTCTTCTTTAACCAAAATTCACATGATGCTATGAGCAATGAATACCATTATCAAAACATTAATTTTCTCACAGGCAAGGAACTAAAAATAACGGGCAATTCAGTAGTTAGATATACTTATTAGGATAATTTTAATGCCTTCTTTTTTTCACTTTTGACAGCGGCTGTTAACCACAGCCAGAGAAATCTAACTTAAATTAGCTTATTCAACTTCAGATGGTGAGGCGTCTTTTAAAAGGCAGCTGAATAAAATTTTTATTTAAAATGAGTTGATTTTACCCCAGCAAAGAGTGAGGTTAAGAGAACACATCACTTCTCAGCTATAACACTCTTACAAGCTGAATGCTCAGCACTATTACTAGCATATTTCATTAACTAAAAATACTAAAGAGGATATTTTATTACACTTCATTCACAATATTCAGCATGTGCAGTTCATGAGAACTGACTGGTTAAGCAAATAGATTTTCAAGAACTTGATTTTTGTTTTAATGAAGATTATGAAGTTGACTGGAGTTTTCTTCATTAATTCACTGCACTGAGACTTCAAACACTTTGCTCACAAAGATAAATAGAAATAATACAAAACTACTGTCAAAAAATTTAGTTCACATGAAAAACATCAAAAGTAATGGTAAAAAATAATTTTACATGCGGCAAGTGAAGCAAAGAAGGAACACAAAGCTCAGGCTGCTTTCAAAAACATAGACCTGTGTTCATTTTGCCCAGAAATACAGACCTAACAGAGTTGAAGCCTCAAGCAGGAAGATCTTAGGGTACAAATGTGACTTCGGGATCTCAAACAGCAAGGTCATATGTAAATCTTTCTCAATTCAAGTAGCTCCAAAAGAGAAACCTGTGTATGTTCAGAACAGTCAAAGATACAGACTTACAGAAGACCTTCAAGGGAATCCGGATGAAGAATATGTGCACATTTCTTTATTTTTTACAATTACCTTGAAGTTGAAACTGATAACTCAAACAAATTATATTCATAGCACTCTGTTCTCCTAATTAATAGCAAAAACTTGTTCACTCAAATTTTTCTCCAAAAAGTCTGTTATGTAGACAGACTTTTTTGTAGGTGGATGTAGGCATCCACCATTTCTCATGAGCTGTTAATTAGCTTGGAAATCTGATGGTATACTTAAGAGAGTGAAAACAAAATTGAAACAGTCTATGAGAAGGATTCATTTCGTAAAAAGAGAATAGTCTATTGTAATAACAACAGAGACCATTAAAGACAGTGATAGAAAGGAAGTATATTAGAAATGCAGGTTACCCTACCATAGCCTGCACGTTGAAATGTTTTTAAGAATTCTTTCCAACTTGTTAAGTGAAAAATAAGCAGAATTCACAAATATTTATTACAGGGGCACAGCTTCTGAAAAAGTTAAAGCAACCTAAAGTTAGCTGGCATTAAGCAAGAGATCTTGCTATTCTCTTCCTCCTTAACATTCATAAACCAGCACTGATATTCATCTTCGATCTCTGAGTTTAAATTATTCATTTTATTATGGGGCTAGCTTCCTGCCAGCTTAGCTGAACTGTGTTAAAGAAAAACCAATAGTGACCGAAGAAGGGCAACAGGAATGCATGTTTGGGACTGGAAAAGAGCAAGTAAAACTACCTATTTTGACAACAGCTAGCCCAGATGAGCTCAGTGATCAAAGCGTATGAAAAGAAACACATTTCAGTCCAACTAAACTTGATTTGGAATTATCCAAATATGCAGCTCCTCTGTTAACTTTAAAGAGCAATGAAATGAAAGCAGGGTACATTAACCTCTTGAAATAGCAAGTGAGGTCTGGAAGATGAATTTTACAGCACGTATCGTTCAGTAGAGTTCACACAGTTCCCTCTGAAGGTTACTACGCTCCTAAGAAATAGCAGCAGCTCTAATTGATTTGGTACAACTAGCTAATATTCTATTAATTAAGTAGATAAGTCATCTCATTTTGATTGAAATAGATTCAGAGAGGTTATGCAGACAGATTCACTCATATTTGGTAGCAAATGCCATCATTGACTTGCAATAGGTTAAAAAAAAAAAACACCTAGGGAAAGATGCTAGAGGATAAACTTTATTTCTTTCAAGACACACATGAAGTGCGTAGCTGGGTAAGAATCCCAACTGTACTTCTGAGTACACCTGTATGAAAAAAAGTCCTTACCTGAAACTCTATGCCAGAATGAAATGCTCACTGTGCAGGGCCACTCAATTTGCACACATTGCTAGCTGACAAATAATTCAAATAATTCTATTAGTTTTCACACAGATTCTCCTACTTGGTAACATTAAACAGAAGAACATAAATTAGTAAGATTTCTTTGCCAAATTAGGCCTGAAAAATTGTATTATATTCCAATAAGAAAATTTCTCAATGCCACATATGGTTTATTTTTCTTGAGTGAGACATGCATAAAAACAGATGAACAATTTAAAGATATAACCTAGCCAATTGCCAAAAGAGAGCTAAAGTCTTTACAGATTGAAAAAATTTAACACACTCTCTCTATATATACATACAATATATATATATTTTTTAAATCTCCTTTGATGCAATGTAGTTTTCCTGAAGAAAACTTCATGGTTGCTTTATTTTTTTTCATTACAACACCTCAGAGAAATTTAAACAGATGAGTGAGAAAAATAAATTCTGAATCACAGTAGGATATGCATGTATTTAAAAGTAACTTCTCAGAATAGACTGGTTCTTCACAAGGATGAATTCTAACAGGACCATAAACATCTAGTCTAAGAACTGCAGTGACTAATGGGGCCATTAGTATGCTCCAAACAAAAGGAATGGCTGAATTCCAACTGAGAACTCTGATAGATAGCATGAAATAAATTATGTAAGGAAGAGAAGGGTCTCAAGGAAGCTCCTAAATTAAGCAGAACAAGCCAAACTACAAGAGACAGGAACAAATATTACTTAGCTCCAGAAAGGCTTCTTAGCAAGGTATGGAACACCATTAGGATTACAGCACCCAAACATTTCCAGCTGCTTTCCCACTGTAATCAACTCAATGCTGTCACACAGCGCCGGCAGTAGAGTGGTATGTAAGCATCAAGTCCTCAGCCCCACAAACACATCTCTGTTTATTTGTCAAACTTCACCACGGTACAAAGCAAGGAGGTGATGACATCATACAAAAACATTCAAATCTAGTTTATTTTATTCACAAGCCTTTCTCTCATCACCTACTTGCACCACACTGAAAAATCATTCTCTGGACAGTACATCAGCACGTAAACAGGGTGAGAGTCAGGAAAAACATTCCTAATAATTGATAAAGTGAACAACATTTTCCTGCAAGTAAGTTTAGATTAATTTTATAAAATATGTCACATGACAATTTTATAAATATATATATTATATTACATAGCAAGTACGCATATAGTAAGTTTTGTATTATGTGAAGGCACCAGAAGTTAAGAGGTAACTCCAAAGTTTCACCTCACTGAGCTGACCATGCTGCTGATTTTTACAGAGGCAACCATTTGATGCTTTCTGAGCTTACACAGAAGATAGAATTACAGAATCACAGAATGGCCGAGAGGAAGAAACCTCTGGATGCCATCTGGATCAACCCCTGCTCAAGCAGGGACACCCATTGCAGGATGCTGAGGACCACAGCAGCCAGGTGGCTACTAGAAATCTCCAAGGAGGAGACTCCATAGAAATTGGGCTGTCAGTATTTCTAGGACTTGAATTTAAAATAGTTTTGTGTCAGCTTTCTTCACTCTTTGCTGCCGCCATCCTCCCATCCCCTTAATCATATATAACATTTCATTCAGATATTGAGTATTTCAAAGATGACTGTTCGTGTTTATGAGAGTTTCAGTCAATTTCATTTAGTGTCATGAATATAACTATAAAATGTCATAGAAATTATTAGGAAGCAGCACTAAAATGTACTTTTGTACGTGGAAACTACATTACTGGTGATTTGCATTAAGGATAGAAAATTTAAAATGATTAAATGGAACTTGTGCATTGAGTTTTTACATGATTAAAGAGCTATTTAAATATTTGCAATGGTTTTATAGTTTTTCACCAAAGTTTTACAATGAGAAAAAGTAGGGAAATATTTACTTAATACTTTCAACTAGCAATAAAATGTCAAGATGTCATTTATGCTTCACACCAGTGCCTTTATGCAAATTCAGTTTGTAAAAGTTTCATGAATCATAGCTTTATAAATTTCATAGAAGTTTTGATTAAATACATAAATAAAGCACTTCAGTGCAGTATTGTTCAAAAACACATTTATTCAAACAACGAAAAAAAGCACTGTAACACTGTGAGCTCGTTAAACAGCATACTTTCAGAAAAGTTCTGGTGAATTCGGAAATCACAAATGCATTAATTTTAATTTCTCACACAGAAGAAACTCGTCGCGTTCCTGGGAGCTCTGTTCTGGGAAGTATTTCTTTCCAATAAAGGCTACGAGAGTAAGAATGATTCCGCCCGCCTCCAACCTCACGAAGGGCCTGTAAGGAGGAAGCATTCCATTAATCCAGTTATAGGTCTGTAGTTCACAGAGCAACGACAAATACATTTCATCTTTTCCATTTTATCATCTCAAATCCCAACGCACAACTCTCCAATAACCAGTAAATTGGTAGAATCAAATAAGAAAGGCCCAGTTTTCTATAAAGGAAGTTCAACGGCCTGACATTACATATAGCAGCAGGCAATGTTTCAGCTTGGTCTTGTAAGGAAAACAATGAATGCATATTAAAAAGAATTGGCAAAATCTTCTAACAGCTATCTGGAGTCATGCAGTAATACCATTTGATTTATGGCTTACCATCTCATCAGTCAGAAATTCAATTTTACATACCTTCTAAACAGATTTATTTACTACATAAAAATTATAACTCTTCTTTCTGGAAAGAATGTATGTAGGAAATTTACTTTTTTTTTCTTATTCTATAAATAAATACTGAGGAATTACCTCAGATTCAGCCATGATGCAATGCTCTGAAACATTACTTCAATCATATTATGAAAATTGTAATTTTAGATACAGCACTCAATGAACTGTGGAAAAAAACCAGGATGTTTTAAAATTTATTTTCTGCAGATATGCTAAAAAAGAGTGAAAGAAGGTGATAATCAGTATGAATGCTTGTGGTAAAAACAGGAAGTTTTCCCATACTATATGAGAGGGAATGGAAATAAAAGTGAAGGGCATACAGGCAGATGGATGATGGCTTTTACAGGATCAACCAACCTGTATGTTCACACAGTAATGATACTCTAACTAAATCCCTTTCCGATCCCATTACAATCTGGGCCAGAAAAAATTACTCCATGAAGTCATATGGCAGTAGCGATTTATAAAAACACAGGTACCAAACCACGTGTAAGATTTAAGATTACAAGAAAAATACTTACAGGGGTAAGACTGCTGTTTTCAAAGTTTCCAGTTCACGAGTTCTCATGAGCATCTTCAAATCGTCCTAAGCTCCTTTATTGCGAGAAAATTGTAGGCAAGATCTTGAGCATCATTCCAGTCTTCAGCAGCCTCATTTTTCTTGATGCTCTTTATCTGATATAAAATGATGAAGTGCCACAATAGTGTTCATTTTCTGCCCTTGACTTGCTGTTAACTCCTGATTTCCTTGATCCAACACTGTTAGCTGTTGGAAAGTAATTTTATATAGCTACCCCATTTAGCAATGGCCTGAGATGTGTCCTTATGATGGTGATCCCCCTGATCTTTTTCCTCTGTGGATGGGAGTAAATTCAGGTCCTCCGTGTGGTTCTAGGTGTACACGAGGCCCAGTGAACTACTGAAATGCACAGGTAGTACTGAAATATGAAATGCAACAGAACATAGCTGACTCCATGAGTAAGAAATCAAAAGCTACCATGCAGAACTGCAAAATTCAGAAACAACAGATCAACAGGAACTCCAAATAACACAGAATTGTATAAAGAGAACAGTGTTTGGCAGCTTGAAACAGAAAATCCAATCCAGTGTAAAATTTCTTTGTTCACATTGTGTCAGTGAACAGGGAGCAGTCAGATAATGAATCTTAACACAATAACAAAAAAAGCCTCTAGATTTGTATCCAAATGGACAGGATTCAGTTTGACGTAAAAAATTTACCATGAAATTAATTAGCATTAATCCTAAAATCAGAGAATATATGAGTGCTATGTCATATAAGAGGTTAGGATTGACATGAAGTAGTTTTCCCATACCACCAATGCTGGAAATCCCAAAGAAACTGCTATATCATAGCAGAATAAGCACACAAACTATTAGCACTTCTCAATGGAAAAATCAAACAAACAAACATTAGATCAACACAAAATCTTGTTGTTAAAAAAATCCTAATATTTAAATTCATTCTTCTCCTAATTTATGCCAGAAATCTTAAGCCTATCATATTCCAGCAGGAGCCAGCAAGACTACCATTCTTCTTTAAAACATTCTGTATCTGCAGTTGTGCCTCTCTTGGCTTGGTTTGACACCAGTTTTATCTTGCTGAAAATGATACAATATTCTGCTTTTATTGCAGAGTGGAGAACTAATGAGACATTACCAAGTTACTCTTTCATCATACTTGCAACCTTTCCAGCAGTGTAGGAATACTCTCAGCATTTAAAATATTCAATTCCTACATTCAGTCACTGAACCTACTCTAAAAGTGAGAAACCACACGCTGAAGTTTATCCATAAAAATATCTGACTTCAATCCTTATAAAAAGATCAATGAATCTATTTTTTGGCATTCAGATTCAAATGAGAAATATGCTACTATGCGAGTAAGTTATCGCTTCTAAACATGCTATTTCAATCTTCAAAAGTTCTTCAGTGGCACTTCCAATAGAGGCTTGCACATCTGTAGCAGAGCACAGCTGTGATGTGAGATGAAGGATTAATGTCTCTCATATATTTGTCACAAAGATAAAACAAGCAGGGTTTTTATCTCAACAAAATAGTTGACTAAACAGGATATACTGTGAAATAACCTAATCAGCAAAGACTTGTTTTAATGGCATTATTAATAATAATAACTTCAGTTAATCTTTAATAAACCTTTGGAATCTCTTTTGTCTTTTTTTCCTGTTACAGAAGAAACCCAAAATAAAAGGCTTTATTATTAATTTCAACAGGATGAATCATGACTCAGAAGTGCAACACAGATGTTTCAGTAAAACTGCGACAAAAACAACAAAGTAAAGCAATAAATAAAGCAATTTAAGGTACATACCAACACTCACTTAAAAATCAGAGCCCAAAATTACAACAAAAGAAAAATCAAAAGTAAATATTAAATACATTAACAGCTAATCATTTTGCTAGATATAAATACAATGCTGCATCTTTTGTATCTAAATTAAACAATTCATGCTCAGAGTTTTGAATACTTCTAAAATTTTACTACAAACCACAAGGTTTTTTAGGTACTTCATAAATTTTATGTCTGTATTTCAAGTTTAAGTAAAATCCACACTCTTACTCATTCTAACTTGAATGGATTACTCAGTACAACTTGGTTATGTTTGAAAGACTCAAAAGAAAAGGTTTTTCAAAGACAAATCTTAGAATCTCTTTGTATGTCACTGAAGGAAATAAGTGCTCTTAGCATTTAGGCACGACCACTTACACATTCAAGAAAATAGTTCAATTCAGTATTGTTCTCTCTACACAGATACGACCTTTCAATTGAGCTTTCAGAATACAGCTTCCTGAGATTCACACCTTTTCAGAAGCATTCATCTTTAACAATTGTTAGCTTTTAAATTCTGTCTTCCTTCAGTGCAAACGTCCTGATACAGCAATACTGTGTTATATGAATATACTGACAAGCTGGCAAATACATTTACAATCACCAGGGTCTCCAAATGTAAGTTGGTGGTAAAGACAAATTTATTTACTATATTAATTAAATGGTCTATTTAACACAGAATATCAATTCTCTAATCACATCTCATTTGAGCTTCTTATTTCAATTAGCAACCCCAAAGTCTACTGGAGATCCTACTGTTCTAGGATCATTAAGAACGTTTCCATTTTCTGTCAAATGAGGGAGGAAAAGGCAGAAACTGCAACTACTCTCAGGAGTGGGCCCCTACCCTGCTTAAGAGATGATTAGGGAATAAGCAGCAGTAGTTCTCATTAGTTGCTTAGCAATGAAATGTCCCCCTATGAAAGAAGAAACGAACAATGCGAGAGGTGTTGCCATGCAAATGAGTAAATGAGTAGTCTTTCATCCACTCAAGGATAAACTGTCCTTCATTAAATCTAATCCATCTGGATTAAGACACCAATGAGTACCTTGTGGACAGAGGGCAGAAGACGGAGAATCCACTGCACAGATTCTCACTGAAGTAGCAAGACAACATGTTGCTCATTTATATATAAGCACTGATATGGTATGTGTGTATGACAAATAGAAACAGAAGGAAAGCAGTTTTAATTCAAGCTGGCTTAATTTTTTTTTTTTTATACTATTGAACCTTACCTTTTATATGTGTTGGAATATGCAAATTGCTAACAAACTATTCTGAAATGCCAACTGAATTACTGCTAATGATCAACAGCAAGTTTAATGTTCATAAAGACTTAAATACTAATCCATAGAGTAAGACATGAATAACGTGCTAGAGATGAGCATTTAATTGGTTTCCTACGTAACAAATCTGAAAAAAGCATAATTACATATACAGCCATACATTCAACAAAAATACAACTGTTTATGCTACCATTGGTATCAGTGCTCTTAATCTTACAAAAGTGGAGTTCTTAAATAACGAAATTTCATTACTGCTGCCTTAATTTTCAACCTCCAGGTCCAGTTTGCCACTCCTTCAGCCACAGATCCACTTCATTAGGTTCTCTAGTTTCATTTCCCTGCCACTCAATAAGTTTTCCTGGTTTGACAAGTTTTTTTTTTTGTTGGTTGGGTTGTTTTTTGGTTGGTTGTTTTTTTGTGTGTGTGTGTGTTTTTTTTTGGGGGGGGGGTTGGTTTTTTGCAAAGGACCAGATGGAGGAAGCAAGGGAAATGTTTTGGGGGGGGGGGTTTCTTTCCTCCACATCAGATTATTCAATATGTCAAATTTAAAACTGTTACAAAAACATATGAATCAGAAGAGGGGCATCCAACTTTTTGGCTTGCCCAGGCTACATTGAGTGAAGAGAAATTGTCTTGAGCAGCATATAAAAAAAAATATAGCTAATGTATAAGTAAAGCAAATGTATTTATAATATCTTTCATTAAAACAAAAATAGAGAGCAACAAAAACATGAAGCCAGTGGGTTGGATACATACGAATTAGAGAGAAACAGAGAATTAAACCATCACAGAAAAAGAAAAGATCAAGAGAAAAGGAAATGGGGCAGCTCTGTAGTTAAGAAATAAAGATGACAGCAATGCTGGACTGTCCTTTTGCCAACTTCCAGATCTGACAAAAGACAACTCTTCTGCCTACAGTGCTTTTTATTAGTTGGTTAGCTTTTTAGGAGGTGTGGTTTGTTGTTGGTTTTGAGGTGTTGTTTTTTTTTTTTTTTTTTGACAAATACCTGAAAGAATCCTGAACTCCACTGAGTATTCACACAAAATCTGATCACTTCTCAGTACATATTTAAAAGACCCATACAGATTTGTAACAAAAATACTTACAATAAAATGCACGTCTCTAATTATGCCTTGATTAACTATTCCAAAATGTTATTCATACTAAGACAAATGCGCTGTTCCAAAAACCAGTTCCAACTCATAATTCAGTATGATGATAAATCTTACCTATATATTCACAAACGAAGACTACGAAAAAAGGAGTAACGAGATCATTTATGCCCTGAACGTATCCACTGGCTGGGTGCCGGATAGCCCAGATAAACAAAATTCTTTCAAAGATCTGAAAAAGAGTTAAAGAAACTCTCAGATAATTTACTATGTGGTGAGCACATTTTAAACAAGACACTTGAAAAGTTCACAACAGACCTGATGTCACATAGTTACAAGTATAATAACATATATAAAAGCACACATCAACAATTATGTTCATAATTAACTGCCAACGTTAATTATGTCTCTAAGTTACTTTTTAAAAAAGCATTTTCAGGGTATTAGTACATGTTAAAACCAGACTTGCATGTAATTCAGTTACAGCAGAGCAGCAATTACTCACTGGAGCTTTTCCAGTGATACAAAATTCCTCTTCATTACACAGAAATATTAAATCATGCTTTCATGATCATATATCCCTTTGAAACAAGTATTTTCTCAATGTAATAACCTACTTGTTAAGTAACAGAAAGAAGTATTTAATATAATTAGAATTTTTTAATAACATGCCAAAAAATAAAGTCCTTAATAGCTATGCTTGCTTAACACTGCAGCACTGAGTTTTAGACTTCAGAAGCACAAATACGAGTTAATAAAACATCAGACAAAAAAATAATCATGAAATGTAGAAATAAGACAACACTTTATCACATAAATATCAGCTCCTGAATTCCTTGAACCACATTTCTTAGGAAAAGCTCCAATGGCTACAGCATACACAATCTGACTATAGGATGGACAGCATGAGAAGAACACGAAGCAGGGCAATCATAGAATTTACGGCCAAAGTAACTTAGGTCTGTGACAGACAGAATCTCCTCCTGACTGCTCACTTCTGAAAACAGTACATTGCTTCGGAAGGCCGCACATGAGCAGCACTGTGGAAGCCACAACATGCTCTGCCCTAATTATCAGTACTCAATTAAGGACAACCTTGTCAAACAAAGAGAAAGTTTGCTCTTCACAAAGAAGATGTGATTAAAAAAAAAAAAAAAAAAAAAAAAAAAGGGTGCAGACAGGCAGGGAAGCAGAGCAGAGCCATGAGAGGTCACCAAGCAAAAGGACTACATCAGTTTTAATAGCAGGCTGCAGTACTAATAAAAAGGAAGAGAATTTGTAGGGGGAGGAGTCTCTCAGAGGAGACTGAGTAGAGTTTGCTACAAAGCCAGAAATCAATGATTTGAGAGATCTGCCCAGAATGGACACAATAAAGAGTTTACAAGTTTTCTCACTTGAAGCATTTGTTAGCTTCAGAATTGAATTACTCTAGTTTGGATTTAAATAAAACTTATCCTTTGTCTTCAATCTCTTTTACAGTCATTTTCAGGTAGGGAAATGATTAGGCATATCTGACTCGCATCCAGGTGTTTGAAAGATCCATTACAGGCTTCCATATGTGCTATCTGAAGCTGGAACACATTTGTGCTTTTCCCTGTGAAAGTCAGTTCCAAGCATCAACATCCACCCTCCTGCCACATGCATTCAGAATCAACTTTCCTTAACGTGCCAGCTCCTAGTTTCCCTGGCACACACAAGAGCAAAGTGCTGTAAATCCACAGAACAATGAAGATGGGCAACAGTAACAGAAGTGAAAAGCTTTTGTGGGTACTGAAACAAAGCCCTAACGCATCATGCAACAACTAATGCAACAAAAGCCCAAGCTGATCCATTACAGCTACATGGAAAAATAAAACCATTGAGACTGTAAGAGAATAGTTAAGAATCGTGCTGGGAACCATCCAACTTAAAACACAAGTGGGAAGTGACATCAGGTTGTTTTTTGGGGTTTTTTTTTTTTGCTCGGTCTAGTTTCAGTTTTGAGGAAAAGATCAGGCAGAAAAACAGGTATTCGATTGTGCATTCTGAAAAATATTCCCTTGCTCTCATTAGCCAAGAATCTTATTACTCAGCTATAAACTCTTACGTAGTGGGATTAAAAAATATATAAATAATGAGGAAAAAAGAATCAGTAGATAACTATCAAAATACTCATGGCAGAAATGATACAAACAGTGCTTTTCAAGAAGGCAAGTTAAGTCAAACAATTTCTAATTTACAATACCTACATTCCCTTCCCTTTCCTCAGAATCAGATAACACACAGATTGCACTTCAAACTGAGATACCCTTGGACTTCACAGCATTTTAAAAATCCAGATATGAAAACTAAGGTAAAGGGAGGGTTATTAATTTTTTTGGAACAGTAAATTATTGAGCAGCAAGGATCACTTAGTAATTGGCATACCAGACTTAATATCCCCAAATGCATCTAATCAGAAATTCAACAAATATGCACTAAAATAGTGTTTTCAATTTCCTGCTCATTTTCATGAAGTTTCATTTACTGCTTTGAATCACAAAAAACGAGCACTGAATACCTTAAAGGCAGCCTGATTTAAGTTTCTATACAGTGTTCATCACTGTGTTCAAATAGCACTCATTAAAAAAAGTCACTTTCCCAAAAGGTTTCCTTCTTGATTTCCAAGCCAGCAACAGAAACTGGAATTACTTTTCTAGTATGAACCACCACATCTCAGGAGATGTCATTACCAATCAATTATTCTCTTTTCATTTTAACTCTCATTCACGATAACATTAAGAACTGTATTCATATACATAAGAAGAATCCATTAGCTTAAATGCAGATTTCTGAATTTCTTGTGGGTTTTGCCACCCCAAAGGAACTCCAAAACCCCTAAAGCTTTAATCATGAAAGGTCTATGAATTTGCTTTTTATTTCTCTTTAAATAACCAATAAAAGAAGTGAAGAAAATTTTATGGAGTAATTTTCAATCTTGTTTCCTCAAAATTACTTCTCCCAAATAACGCAGGGAAATAGGCATATACCATTCATTTCAACCTAATTCAATTAGAGACAATACCAGAATTGAAAATATATAAAATTATAGGCTACTGAATTTCGACTATTCACATTAATTAAACCTACACCTAGAGTCACTGATCTTTAAAATAAAGTATTCACAACAGAGAAGTCCAGCAGACTTGGTCAAACTATATGTGAGAAGACCTTCAACAACCCTCTCCTCCTCTTTCAGGGGACTCCACTCAGAATCACAGAAAGGCCTGGGTTGAAAAGGACCACAATGATCATCAAGTTTCAATCCCCTGCTAAGTACAGCGTCACCAACCAGCAGACCAGGCTGCCCAGAGCCACATCCAGCCTGGCCTTGAATGCCTCCAGGGATGGGGCATCCACAGCCTCCTTGGGCAACCTGTTCCACTGTGTCACCACCCTCTGAGATTTTGTAAAAAAGTTTTGCTCCTGGCTCAAGCATTACCATTCTGCTTGGCACCCTCCAATAACCCCCTCCTACAATCTACACAACTGCCATAAAAATAATCAGATTGATTTTAAAAGGAAGATCTATCTCATCATGAGTTATTTCCATAAAATGTCAAATTCACAATAGTTTTCCTAAACTCAAAGATAAGAGAATTTCTTCAGTAGAATAATCTACGATAAGAGCTCCCAAACCTTAAAGGATTTTGACAGATACAGAAAAAGGAACCACACTATGAATTAGTTCCAAACACATACATGCGATTCAAATTCATTAAAAGAGTCACCTGAAACTCACGTTATTCAGATATAATTCTTACCTCCGTTACTTTGGGCTGAAGTCTTAGAACTTCAGGGCTCATGCGCGGGATATCTATATGAATCTAATTAGACAGAAGCAAGAATACTGTAAAAAGAGCCAACAGCACACTTTTTAAGTCACAAAAAAAATAGACAAACTTACAGTTTTACACTATTAGTTATAATCCCACTGTATTATTACTTTAGAAATAACATGGATTTAGTTCAAAGCTATAGGACCAAATACTTAAGTCATTATTAAATTAAACTATTAACAGGGAGAAAAGAAAAAGAAAAGGAAACCATTATTTTCTTTCACATTTTAAGATCCTTACACCAAAGCTGATTGTTTGCAAACTGTAGTTATATCATCAATACTCCTTGGCGCAGTGCAACTATGCATAACAACATAATTACTACATATGTGTAAAGCCATGTGCAACTGACTACTGCACACACATTTAATCTGTCCTAAGGAAGTCTAAGGTAAGGCTGACTGCTCAAGTTAGTACTTTGTGATGCAAATCATTTATTTTAATACAAAACTTCAAGAGAAGTTATCTTGCTTATCTGGAGAGGCAAAAAATTTGGACACTCTTAAGCTAATTACTTCTCATACAGTTTCAACTTCTTAAGCAGGAATATGGAGCTGGTAAGGAACAGTCAGTGCTGTACTATCTTCTCAGCCATTTGAAGGAGGGCCAGAGGAAATCTCTATTCCTCTTAAATGGAACAGAATAAATGGTATAGCCACAAGCATGGCATGACAAAAGCTAACATTATAAGAAATCTACTGTACAAACCAAAGTATTTCATATTTTGAGAAAGACTTAATTTGGCTTCCAAAATTTAGGAAAGCAATTGATTAGACCAGTTGATTATCAAGTAAGCTTAAGGAAATAAATAAAAGCAATAGCAAATTTCAAAAACAATCTCTTCAAGCACCTTAACAGATCTAATGTAGGTAAGAGGTAATTCAGTATTTGTTTTACCTGTCTATAGGTATCTTGATGACTCTCATCATTTCTGGAGTCATAGTATTGTTCAACAAATGCAAAATACTCTTTTCGTTTCCTTTGTAAAGTGCTTTCTCTTCGGTCTACATTTGCAGGAAGATAACCCTGAAAAATAAAAAAAGAAGAAATGAAAAAGATCTTACTCTGCTTCACAAAAAGGACAGTTAGCATTTGATTATATGCAACAGGAAAGCTAATGAACAAATGTAGTACAATGCAATCCTATTTTGGTCTGAATAATACCTCAGGAAATCAGTTTTCTAATCATTGTAACTGAATACAAAAGTTCAGAAATCAAGACCTTACAGAAAAAAAAAAACATTTTTTTAATAATACATTTCAAGTCTTTCATCTTTCCAAGCAGTTTCTCATCAAGAATTCTAAGACGTTTGCCTTCCAAATAAAAAAAGTTCAAAACAATTTCAGAGAAATGTGAAGCTACTTGAGTTCATTAAGTTCTGCATCCCCACGTGGCCCTTATTTCAGGAATTTTATTCAATTTTTCAATAAATGCATACTTGAGTTGCTCTGAAGTATGAATGACACTTACAAATGTACTTGTTTAAATTATAGTTAAAACCATGATATGACGGTGTATTTACTGAAAAGCCTCAAATATTCTAGCTACTTTAACTCTCTGTTTCAGTTACAGAAATAATAATTTCAAGTTTTCATTTCATCTAAAGAGGTTATGAAAAGTTTCAGCACAAACTGGACTCTTGGATATAAAGCTCATTAGTACATACTGCCTTAGTTGTTTCCTAAAAGTAGTTTATAAACATTACTTTCCACAAGGTACAGTCATGCTAAGGAATCTGTATGTCAGATATGCAGTTAATACGTATCTGAATTGTCCTTCAATGAGCTCATGTCCAATCTACCAAAGATCCCATCCTCCCACAAAAATCCATTCTCATTTTCTTCTGTCCAGTTTGATCTCTATTTCTAGGCTCTCAACCTACTGCCACTTCAAAACAGTGTCAAATGACCATGTCATCATTTTAAGAAAGGAACTACAACTGCTATTAAATGTTCTTATTACATAAATTGAATGTACTAGAAGGATCATTATTCATGTTACTACCTGCTGAAAGGTTTCTTCAGCATTCAAGAATGGCTAATGTTTTCCCGTGTGTAGCTTGATTTCAAACATAATATGGCAAAAAAAAGAAAGTCAATTCATATTTAACATACATGGCAGACTTGAAAAATAAACTTTGGAAAAGAATCTCTGTAAACCTAAATGGCTTTAATAGAGATCTAGCCACCCAAGAAAAAAAGATTAATATCTGCTATTCATATCAACGTAAATTATTTCTTGCCAGTATTACAGAAATTCTCCTTTCACGTTTTCAGACATCATCATACTAATAGCAATCAGTAAAACAAAGGAAGCAAGTTTGTTTTTTTTCAACCAAGAGTTGTCTTACTAAAAATAATAATAAATCAAATCCTCATAACATCACAGAACATTCAGAGGAATCACAAAGAAGCTGTGGCTGCTCCACCCCTGGAGGCACCCAAGGCCACGTTTGGTGGGCCTGGCATCCTGAGCTGCTGGGTGGCAGCCAGCTCACACAGCAGGGCTTAACGGCGATGATCTTTCAGGTCCCTTCCATTCCAAGCCATTCTATGATGTTAGAACTGCAGCACATGCTTGCACTTGAACAACGTGCCCTAGCGCAAGTAACTAATTTGATGCTATGCATTTAGCTATCAAAATGACTTTCTTACTCAGTCCTTAACATGACAAGTGAAAACGGATTTAGGGTAAATGTAATGTGCTACAATTTCTGATTCTACAATAGAATCAAACACACTGAGGATAAATGCCTGGATTTCATTACTCTCCTCCAACAATCCAACATCAAATCCCATTTCTACACCGTTCTGCCAAAAACAATAAAATTAAAACCCACACACTAGAGTATCAATTGCTTATGTAAATATCTTTGTACTAAAATAACTAAAAATATGCTGTATTATAATTCCTTCTTATAAAATGACAAGAAATTAAGCACAAATATTACATTCTAGATGGCTTAACACACACTTGCTTTAGCAAAACCATTTCTTTTAAGACATACTGACTTGCATCTGATTCTGGCTATTTTTAAATTGCATCCTCTTAACTTTTGCCTCAAGATTCAGACTGACACTTAATATCCTGTCCCAGTGCTCTGAACTTAGTTAAATATTGAATTCTGCTTCACATTTATTCTCAACAGTTTGATTTTTTTTTTCCTGTAGGATATCTTAGCTCCATTAGAAAAGAATTCATTTGTGAGATCAAATGTGATTGTTCCAAGGATACCAATATTTTCTCAGCAGACTTTCTGCCATTACTCTGTTTTGAAGACTGAAGTCATCTTTCAGTAGGACACATCCTGTTTCCCATTCGCTTTACAAAATTAAGTTTTATTTTTAAAAGTAGATAAGGATGGCAAAATACCATCAGGGCATAAATTGGTGGAGGGTTTATCTATCAAATTCCCTCCAAAGGCAGCCATAGCTGCTATTCAAAACAACATTGGGCCTGAACAATTCTGCTTGTTCTCTAGGGATGCGATGCCTGGTGTTTTCTTTTTTGTTGTTTTTTTTTTGTTGTTGTTTTGTTTTGTTTTCCCTATACTTCAGATATAAATCATGTAAATTTTCAAACTGTTAACAGTAAACGTGACAGCAGTGGCTTTTCAGCACTACATTGAATTTCATATCTTTCTCCTTGAAAAAATATTTTAATCAAATATTTTAACACTATTATTTGGAACTTAACCTACCCTTCAGCCTCAGCTTCATCAGGCTTCAAAGTCAGTTTTGAGTAAGTTGTAAATTTCTGACTGAATATTTTACAATAGACATCCTAAATTTCAAAAAATAAAATAAAACTGTCTAATGTTGGACAACTTAGAAGCAGAACTAAAATATATTGTACATTGCCCACTTAATCTCAGTTAGCACTGAATATTTGCCATTAAGAAGCTGCATCTACATTTTGAATCGGTGGAACTAAGCTGCAAATTTAGTGGAACTCATTAGCAAGACAGACTCTTTCAGTCACTGGAAATCAAACTCAACATGAAGTAAATACTTCACGTTCCCTGCTGAATTTATTCTATAAAAAGCAAAGCTATTTAAGTCTACTCTCTGAAAAATTCAATAGTGTTAAACTGTTGTGTATATAACTCAGAATTTTAAAGAGTTCTTAAATGCATGAAGATTTGCTGATAAAGTGTCTTTCACAGTCTCCAGAGAGCAGACAGCACGAGATTTTTGCTTCTCTTTAATACAAACATTTTTGCAAGTTCTCTCAGCCTTGTACAAAGAAACAGCTAACATGAACAACCACTTACCATGACAAGTTTTACAGCTGAAAAGACTGATACCAGAAATATTCCTGCCAGGAATACACAGTATTTTTGCAACAGAGCCCTTCATAAATAACAGCACAAACAGTGAAATAAAAAGGTTCACTTCTGCAACATCAAACCCAACAAACCCCAGGTTCCCATAAGCTCCCTATGCTGCCTTGTCTAAAACACTCAAGTGTGGGGTTTTTTTTTGCTGCTCCATGGTATTTCAATCTGCACCCAAGCTACTGCACTTCCAAACTCCTCCCACCTCCAATGCGGAACCCCAGATGAGGTTCTGAGCCAGCACTCAGCAAGGCAAAAGCAAACAAGCGATCAGCTTTTCAAGCAGCTTGGTTCCCTCAATTGACTCAAGCCCAAGAGGAGGAGATCCAATGCCACAAAGTAACTGATCGCAGCTGTTCGGATTTGTTCACCTGAAACTAATGTAAAAAAAAAAAAAAAAAAAAAAAAAAAAAAAAAAACTAGCCAAACCCAAGCTCCTTTCACAGCTTTTCCTCAATACAAAGCTAATCCTTCCTGCGGAGAGTCTAGTACTTACTGTAACGTCAAGCCAGATGAAAGCCTTTTGTGGGACACAGATAGCCTTTGCTTCCTCACTGCACGCCTATTTTCAAGAAAACTGTAGGAATTCACTTGTCTTTCAAGTCTCCAGTGTTGGCTCAAATCTGGTTGAAAGAGGCTACTTATCACATAAGTCCTGCTTTCACAGAAAGCCAGGCTGAAAATAAAAGTACACAGCTGGCATGATTTATTACTACTTCTCATTCTCCTCCTTTCACTTTGACAAATTCATCTTATAATTGAGCAAAGAACAGAATTTTTATTACAGTTCAGCAACAAGACAATGCTTTCAAGTATTACTGACGGATTACAACACAGGCAAAAATATCTGCAATTCCTGAAGAAAGCCATTACTGCTAAACAAGAAGACAAAAGTAAAACTTACTGAAAGCAGCTTCCATGCAATGGGACGAACTCGTTTGGGAACTCCAGACCAACTCAATTTCCGTAATTCTTCTATTAAAAGAGAAATATTTTATGATAACTAAAAAAAATTATTCTCAATATACACAGATATATTCAAATTAGCAAAAAGCTGTTTATATCTTCTTATGAAGTCCAATGAAATCAAATTATATGGCAATTCTAAAGAATTAATAAGACAGTGGATAATTACTTCCCGTAGGGATAACTGTGATAACAGGCACTGTGTGATGAGGTAACTTTTTGAACTACTGCCCAGTTGTTGTTTTTCTTTTTTTTTCTTTTAAATATACTTGCCATATATTAATATGCAAGACAGATTCAGCTTTATTGCATAATAACTCATGCAGATCCGAATTAAGAATGAGATTTACAGTTACATAAGCAGAATATACTTCATGTTTGCACGTTGGAATTTAGTTCAACGTTATGTTCTCATTCTGCATGCTGCATTCCTCTCTCAAAAGCTCTTCATCAGACAGCACAGCCAGCTAAAGCAATCTGTGAGATTTCACACATTTTTTGTAAAATCTGTTTATTGTGGAGGAAAAAAAAGTTACAGAAAAATCATTGATAATGTAAAGACAAAAGATGCCTTAAAGCGTCCCTATGAAACAATATTCTTTAGGTATCTACTTCAGGTAGTAGCTCTTCTTACTTGGAATAGGAAATCAGGGTAAAAACAAGTTCAAATTATTAACACACCACAGAACACAGAATAACAAAATTATGTATTTGTTTTAATATATTTTTTCCAATTAGTTCTGTATTTTTAAACTCACTATCTATGTTCCAGTGAATATGTTTTCCAGATTCTGTACTTCAACTAAGGTTTTAAATAAAAAAAGCACAGAACAAAGTAATTACAATCAGAACTTGTCCAGTGAGTGTATTCTGTAGTTCTGTTTTTAAAGTAACAAATTTCTATCTTTATAACAGAAGAAAAAATTCAAGGAGAACAAGGTGATACTGTGTTAAAGCAAGAACACACAAATCAAGGTGTTTTGGTTTCTTGTTGTAGTTGGTTTTTTTTTTGTTTTTTTTTTTTTTTTTTACTATCAATACAAACTTCATTTAGAGGTATATTGTATACAACAGCAAAATAAGTAACAATTTAGGAATAGCATATCAAGCATCACTAAAAGATAAATTAAACCTTGTGCAAACCAAAGACTTGAACATCAAATATCAGAAGTGTAACAACAATACAACAAATGTGAAGTGACTTATTTGACTTCCAACAAGCTGAAGATTCTACAGCCACAGAAAAGTATCTTCAGCACCCATTAAAGGCTGAGGCCCAAAATCCTGAGCTCCCCTAATGATTTTTGTACCCCTTTATACTTAAGCATCAAAATGAACAAGAATACGCACTGGAAGGAAAAAACAAACACAAAAAGTCCAAACGTTCCCTGACCTTCTATAATCTAAAGGCTGTAACAAAAACTATGTCCGGAAAAATAAAATCCTACTCAGTTTCACAATGACAAAATAAAGCCAGTATATTGACAACGTTTAAATACACCAGAGCTATTGAAGACACAAAAGATTCAAGTCAATGCAGTTATTCCTGATGTCACACCACCTTTTGCCAGCTTGGCTGTTTTCTATCAGTAACACTGAAATATCACAGAATGGCCAGGGTTGCAAGGGATCTCAAGGATCATCAATCTCCAACCCCCTGCCACATGCAGAGCCACCAACCTCCCCATTTAATACCAGACCAGGCTGCCCAGGGCCCCATCCAACCTGGGCCTCGAACACCTCCAGGGACGGGGCATCCACAACCTCTCTGGGCAGCCTGTTCCAGCACCTCACCACTCTCTCTGTAAAGAACTGAAATACTGCATTACTGGCAAGGCTTCTAAAACTGAAGTCTAGACAACAGATTTTGCAGGCTGTTTTGTTTGTTTGGCGATGTTCTCCCCCCACTAAGCTTCATTATCTTCATTTAACTGAACATTTTGCAATAACGTCTCAACAAAAAGTTTTATCTTGAGGGTTTTGTGTTGTTTTTTGTTTTTTATTTGCTTTTTTTTTGTTTGTTTGTTTGTTTTGTTTTGTTAGGGTTCTTTTCAGTCTCCTAATAACAAATTTAATTCTAAGGTAACTAAGAATTTTAAGGTAACTAATTCTAAGGTTGCACCACGGGCAGTTTTGCTGCCACATCTCTCTTCTTTTACCTATAATTTTTGAAAGAAAATAATCAAATGTGAATGTGATTGTAAACACAATTATTCTTTGAATGTGTTTTGTTTTAAAAAGATTTGTCTCAACCTAAAAAAGAATTTCATCTTAGTGCTTTCCTTATACTACAATATAAAATCCATTCATTTTTAACTATCAGCTTGAGAGTTACTGAGTAGAACTATTGTTTCTATTACTTCTCCCTCTGAACTATACAAAAAAAAGAACAAAGACAAGAATCTAGGAGTTTTTGTCCACTTGGCAACTTACAGTAGAAATGTATTATTCTTCCATGGCTTAATGAAATAAATACATACAAAGTGTATACGTTGTATCAAAAATCAGGAAAAGCAGTGAGAGTTAAAGCTAAACATAAGCAGAATCATCATATGCCTTCAAAAGCATGCAGTACTTCTGAGGTAGAAGAAACCCTAAAGCACGCTTTTTACAAAACCCCAAGGAATCCCAGCAAACTCTTCCCTTGTTCTTCATATATAGGATTTTATTGGCACTGGAAAACCATGGGATGTGCAAAAGAGCAGAAACACCAAGAAAAAAAAAAAAAAAAAAGTGATATTACAGAGTTACAGTGTGAGATTGCTAAAGTAACAATGAAAGCAGAACTTGAACAGACTATCAACACTGATTAAGAGGGTGAAGTGTAAGTTGAAAGCATTACATCACAGGTTAACACAGCAACTACACGGGAAGCACGCTGTCACTGAATACAAAGGATTCAAAGGGAAACACACACACACACACACACGTAAAATAAGCAAATTAATTCCTCCAATCAGAAGGGATTCATGAACGCCAATACTAAATTTCCTGTAGCAGTACTTAGGATCATACATTTAAAGATAATATTTAAAAGAAGGGCTGATGTTAAATAGTTTTAAAGGAAAAGACTACTGGATGTCATGAACAATGGGAAAAGAGCCACAGATGGATTCTGAAGAAAACCCAAGAATGCACAAGATAGGGAAGAAGAACAAACCAAAAAAAAGCACACCAACAGCTTTGCCATGACACACAGCAAGACTGTGATACAGAGCACAGCTGGAAAGGAACAAGCTTCATTAAGTATAGTTGCAACAAAAAGCAGATGGACTATTGAAAGAATTAAAAAAAAAAAAGAAATCAAGAGAAGATGAAAAGCAAGCAGCCATTTTAAACCAGCAGTCTGAGTACCTTACCATTTGGAGCAGGCTTTTTGTTTCTCCAGGATTAGCAGTGAAGAACTAATTTTTTTTGAAAGGGGAGACACAGGGAAGAGTTGGTAGGAAGCAGAAAAGCACAGAAATAATTCAACAAATAAATTATTACATTACAGTGGTATTAAGAAATCATCTTCAGAAGATTTTGATCTTTGGCCCTATACAGAAATCTATCCAGTAAGCCCAAGTTAAAACAAAGCCTTTGCATTCCAAAAAGCAGAAACACTCAGCTTTGTAACAGGTGTCTGGCATGAAGATTCAAGGTTAAAAGGCAAACTGTAAATTCCTATTCTACAGTTTAAGACCTTACAGTTTTGTTAATTTTGCTTAAGCAAGCAGAAGATGGAATTATTAATCTGATTTACATGCAATTCAATATCCATCTCATTTCAGTGTGAATCACAGAATCATAGAACAAGTTGGAAGGGACCCACAAGTACCACCACTCCCGGCTCTGCAAAAGACCATCCACGAAAGCAGACCCTGCATCTAAGAGCAGCATCCAAACATTCCTCAAACTCCAGCAGCTCCGCGCCGTGCCCACAGCCCTGGGCAGCCCGTTCCGTGCCCACCGCCCCCTGGTGCAGACCCTTTCCCTCACCCCCAGCTTCCCCTCCCCTGACGCAGCTCCATGCCGTTCCCTCGGGCCCTGTCGCTGTCACACTGAGCACAGCTCAGCGCTGCCCCTCTGCTCCCTGTGAGGAGCTGCAGCCATCAGGCCTTCCCTCAGCTCCTCCGCTCTGGGCTGAGCAAACACAGGGAGCTCAGCCGCTCCTCACACACCCTGCTCTCCAGACCCTTCCCCATCTTCATATCCCTCCTCTGGACACTGTCTAATAGCTTTATGTCCCTCTGAAGCTGTGGCACCCACACTGCACCCAGTGCAGGAGATGAGGCCGCGCAGTGCAGAGCAGAGCAGGACAAGCGCTCCTCTTGCCTGCTGGCAGTGCTGGGCTGCTGCAGCCCAGGGTACGGTTGGCCCTTTGGCCTGCCAGGGCACACTGCTGGCTCTTAATTTGTCATCAACCAGAAACCCAAACCCCTTTCTGCCGGGCTGCTCTCCAGTCTATCATTCCCCAGCTTGTACATACATCTCGGGTTGTCCTGTTTCAGGTACAGAACTTGGCACTTGCTCTCATTAAACTTCATGTAATTGGCAATTGCCCAGCCCTTTAATTTGTCAAGACCTCCCAGCAAGGCCTCTCTACCCTCACAGAAGTCAAGATTGCCACAACAGGCCTGGAACAGGCATTAACACAGTGATTCCAGGGTTCTCAACACATCCATCCCAGTGTTCCCTTATCAGACAAGAAACACCACACTCAAGTCCTCCTGACAGCCAAAACAAGTTTGATTCACACAGTATGGTCTTAACAGGTTTGGTTTTATCGTCAGTACCAGATGGCCAATAGGTACTCCCCCACGAATACCTGGTCAAATTATTGCTTCCTTTACCCCTTTTTGCTATTACTTGATGTAATCATCCTTCTACTTCACCTTTCTCTAACTCAGACTCATCTTAAATTAACATACCACACCAATTACTTCATCACCCAGCAGTCCCAGTCTCACTACACCGTACCTAACTTTGTTACTTCTGCCATGGTCACCCAGGCATAGGAAAGGACAATGTTACAAAACCAGCAAAGCAACTCACTGTTCCCTCCAAGTAATGGCATTGTTTGGATATTTCTCACATAATTCTCCCTAAATTATTCATGAAGGACCATCCCCATGTGGTGCTAGTGACAATTTCTGTCATACTCTCACACAGTGGTTGTTTTGTTCAGCAGTTTCTCACACCACATCCAGCAGCTCTTCATGTCCTAGTGAATTAGCTCAGTCTCAGACCCAGGCACAGTCAGCAGCTTGGGGCTGCAGACAAGCATTCAACACATCTGCAACAAGTTTCTATTCTCACCAGGCTTTGGTATCAAGCAAATCCCTGAGCTACTAAACAGAAAACCCTAAGTAACAGTGTTGCCAGCCATTTTCTTCTGAAAGCCAGTAGGGCAGAAAATCTGTCAGAGCAAGTAGAGGCAAGGTAGGCAAATATAAACAATATGAGAAGTATGGTATTTTGTGTATTTTATGATTAAAAAGAGAAAATCTGCCTTAACTGAATACAACATCTAAAAATCACACATGCATTTCCTCTCTACCTTGGAACATGATAATAAACTCCAGCGTTAGCTTAATAATAAGGGCCTTAAGTCTTCAAAAGCAAGTGGTCTCCAACTGTGCATCATCACAACACTCCACCAGTCCTTGTGCAGTATTCATGAATACATTTGCTTCACCTCTTATGACTTATTTGTGTTACTGGTGAGCTGACTGAAAGAAAACAGATCCTGTGCATTAATTTACAGCTTTTCCACAAAATCACTTCACTAAAGCTTCAAGTTTATCTACTGATACAACACACTATTTACTAATAAGTAATAAGCATAGCACATACAGTAAATAGAAAGTAGGCTGCAACTGTGAAACTGTATTGTTTTTAATGCAATTTCTCATTGTCACTCTATTGCATTAAGCTCTCTAATACTTCACACTACTATTTTTTTCTCCTCCCTCAACTCTATTTCAGTTCCAGTAGAAATCTAAGAACCCAGCACAAAAATGGGTACTAATCTCTAAAAACAATCCCACAACTGCAAAGAATGTAAGCAATTTTTGAAAACAATGCAAAGAAGTAAAAATATATATATAAAAACTAAAAAATACAAGCAAAAACAAGGAAAAAAAAAAAAAAAAGAAAAGGTAAGTCTACTGTCAGAATGAGATAATGCAGAGCATATGAAATCAGTGACAAATAACAAAGCACAAATATACCACATTCTGTTAGGTAACTCATTTAAGACCAAAGATTGGAACCATGCAAACCATGAACTGAAATACTGCTTATTTGAGTCAGACTATAAATAGAAATTCAGATACAGCTGAGCTTTCCTTGTATGTTCAGAACCACACAAGAACAGTTTTAAGAGTTAAAAATATTACACATCTTCAAATGAAACATCTGCTTCAAAAAAACAATAAATAAACACTTGTAGTCCTCACTGAAATTCCTTAAAGAAAAAGGAGAAACAGTGTTATGTCTCAACAAGTTTTAAGAGAAGTCAATTTTGTTCCTGACACTATTCTGCAATGAACAGATTTCCTTCAAGTAAGGAGACCTTCGTCTTACAGTTCCAAACAATAACACCCATACCCTACGATACCGATTTTCAAAGGTCTTGCTCTTTCTCAAAGCGGGAAAAAAAAACATACAGGAAGGGCAACACACTTCCAGTTCACAGCACAGCACTTAATTTGAAACAGATCCTTGGAATAGTCCTCCACAGCATAGAAGCAAAAAGCTCCCCACATCCTTCCATGCTGAACATAACTGTTTATGATCCTCTGCCACAGCATTCTCCTCTCTGGGTGCTCCTTTACACCTGGATTGTCTGCTGGGCCTACAAAACGTTTGGCTGTGTTCCTTCTCCAAACATATTTGGGAAAACAATCACCTGCTACCTTTAAACATTCTGCAAGGTGTTTCTCTCAAACTTTTCTAGCAGGGTTTCCCTGCATTGACAGGACTGATACTCTGTTCTACTCCCCTTATTTGACACAGAAACTAGCTTTTTTGGAGGTTGTCTTCTTGCATTTGATAATCTTTACTATCTTAAAATTGATAATCTCTACTTTGTTGTCATGTCATAGAAAATCCTTCTGAATTTCTCTCAGGGCTTTTACTTCTGTTTTTGCTTCCATAAGCGGTATGGTAATTGCTTTCAGTACAGGACGTTAGAAAGATGATTGCACAATGGATATTTAAGTTAGTTTCATCATACACCATTAGCCCATGCTATGTAATAACCCCATTTTTGTGCAAACAATGGCTGCTGTTCTATTTTATAGTCTTCCAAAATTCCAGAATCTCAGGTTATTCCAACAATGTACAAAATTCTGGTCGTAATTTTTCATTACAGCAAGCTCAACAAGCATTCTCCAACTGACAAATAGCACACATTACAACTGAAAGACGTTATGCATGAATTCTTATCAGGTGTAGCAGCAAGCTTTCATGCTTATTACCCAAAAAGCATACAGTCTGACTTCTGTGCATCGCAATTGTTAAAGCATCAATTCACATTATGCTTTTCCTTGAAGGTTCAACACCATCCAAACAGGAGAGGAAAAAAAGAAAAAAGGAAAGAAAGAATAAAAGAGAAGTCCTGTCCTTCCCAACAAAAGCAAGGGGAACAAAAAAGATACTCTAAAGCCACTCAGCCTTAACACGGTTATTGCAGCATACAATAAACATGCCTCTAGTAACAAGAAAAGTAAGAACAAACCAGAGCATATATACAAAATACCATTTTAGATGAAAAACTGCAGTGAAGTTAGGTTCTAACAACACTATTACATGAATTACACACATGATTTATTTGAAACACATGCATAAGATGTGCTTTATCCTTAAAAAATTTCCCATCAGATCACTTTGTAATTTCAAATGATAACATGTAATTGAAGTACCTGCATTCATGCTCCACTTAAGATCTATGAGTCTCCATTAAAAAACAAGCTAGGAAGTACTAAATCATTATGATCATTATGTTTTTATCTCAGAACTAAAATACTATGTACCAGTCTGCAAGATGGCACTTCACCACAATATTTTGATCCAGGTTGCGTTAGCTTTTCTTTTAAACACTTGGTTCTTCCCTTTTCCTCTTGTCTCCTATTGAAGACTTTCTCATCAAGCAGTGCTAAGTACTTTCATATTCTCCAGTACCTTGAAACCGAAAACCCACCTGAAGTTATATAAAAGTAGTAAAGCTAATAAGACAACTGAAGTTGCATTCTAAGTATAATAAATGATAAAATTACTTCTTTTTAAAACACACAAGTTTCATACTGGCTAATACGTAACACAGAGAGCATTCAAGGGAGTACACTGTTAGAAATTAATTGGTCAAGAACACAAAAGAAACACCAAAATAAAGTCAGAAGCAGAAAATAACTCCAAGAAGGTATTATGCAAAGAAAAAAGCCATTCATTGAGACATCTGAAAAGAACGTGTTTCCATCATCCGAACAAGAAACCAGAAAAGCATTGTTAGAAAACAGTTAAGATATTGTTCTATAAACAGCCTTGACACAGCTGAAGTCAAGATATTAGCTCCCATGACATCCCATGCTGAACCCCTTCTGACATACAACAAATACTCTGTGCATGCTCGAGCATCCAGCCTTCAGCAGTGTCACCAGAGCTACGTGGCTCCTGATGGCCTCCGAAGCTCAGTACCCTGGGACACATCTCAGCTTCAAAAATACTTGAGAATTCATAGCTGCTTTACTACAGATAGCACGTATCTGGAAGCAAACATACAAAAAGGCTGGAAAAGTGAAGCGCTGCTTTTCTAACCTGCGTCAGCTGTCTCCACGGTGAAGCTGTTTCCCCTCCAAACCATCCACCAAAATTCTTATTTCCTTCCTTTCCTGAAAAATATCGCCCTCTCCCCCCAATATGACATTATTCCAACTGATTCACAAAACAGAAGGATGGATGTCAATGAATGGTGCAAAAATAACAAGAATGAATTCCAACTGATGTAAAGACACCAAAAATAACGTGTTAAGAAGCAGGCAAACTGAAAGACAAAGTCAGATGGCACAGTTGGAACAACAGGCCTACCAAAATACTCCAGCTATTTCATTCTTACTGTTAGTCCTCAACATTTTAGCTTTTTTTTTCCCCCTCTCCTTATTTTGGTAATACTAGAACACCAACCCATATTAACATCAAAGGACTTAACTTTAGCAAGTACATCTATCTCAACTTAGCTTTCAATATTCATTCATGGCTTCACATCTCAACATTTTCACCCCTTTACATGGCCAGCCTGACTTCATCAAGAAATTAATCTCTCCATAACTTAGAGAAACAATTCTGCTCAGAAACAAGTGTCGTGAGGTCTTGGTTTTCTCAGTAATAACACATTAGTAAAATGCCTTTAAAAATTAAGATTTTACAGTACAGCAAGCTCCAAAACTATAATTGGAATCTAATCACGTTTAGACCATTAACGAAGAGTATTTCAACAGCATTTTAAAAGAACAAAAGGTAACTATATGGACAAAGGGTTAAACAATAACCAAAGGAAGGGAAATTAGATACAGTACATAGAATAAAATTCACAAATACTGGCTTGATGTTAACACGTAAGCTTTCTTTTATCAAGCAAATTCCAAAAAGCAACAGCCTAACTTCAGATTTTAATCATTCCTTTTTGCTGTCTTGAGCACAGCAGTACAGCAGCACAGATGTGATGGTGTAGCTCTCAAACTTGGAAATTCATGTCTTGTAAGAAGCCTATATGACTGTGCACGTACACCTCACAGTCAGCAACCCTTCAAATCAAGGTATTAGGAGAAATCCATCCTCAACCAACATTTGGAGAGCACCAAGGAAATGTACTTATATTAGAAACTTGTTCTCTATTTAATATCTAATTAAGCATTAAATTATTTGTCATTGGTTGAAAGGTTAGATTATCCCTATTCAAAACATAATTTCAATTTATTGTCATTATACTAACTCCTTTCCCATATAGACTTGCCAGGGAATTAGTTGTCACAGTTATGAGCTGAAAACATGCTCCCCAGCACACGATTTCTTCACAGAGCTTTAATGCCACCTACAAATCAGGCATATATTTTCAATTAAAATAGCACTGCAAAATATCCTTGCTTCAATAAAATTAACGTTTTCTCAAAATTCCAGAATATTGAAGTAACTTATTTTATTACCTCCAAAATGAGCAGCTCCAAAAAGCTCTCACCACAGACAAGACAACGTGCTAAAGGTGCAAGTACAGAAATAAGTTTAACCTACTGGTTCAGAGTTGAAATTAGAGCAATATTTGTAAAACTCTTCATGAAAACTGTCTCACTCTCTTCACTTTCCGAAGCAACACTGTGAAGCCCCATTAGTGCATTCTCTTTGAGCTGACCCATCATTTTAAATAATTCTGTGGCCAATCAGTGCATTCATAAAGCCTCACAAACTCTACACCAAAAATAATCTCTCCATTTGCTACCACTATCCAACTGGCACTTCTGCCTGTGAGACACCATTTAATTTGCAGAAACGCTGTTGAGATTGGAGGTCTTATTATGAAGGGATAATAACACTTTTATATAAGTGTCTCAAATTGGCATAATTAATTTCATTTTAGAAAAAAAATGTTTTTATCTGGTAGTACAATACATTCAAGCACATACTTGTTCTCTCTGAAGTTGAAAATGTTTAGAGCAATTATTCTAAAGGAAATCTTATGACACTGTGCTTTTAGAGTAGCTTATGTAAAGATTCTTCATATTCCATAAATATTTCACAGGGCATTATACAAAGAAAACACATCCTTTACAGACTTTCTAACTCCAGGAGCTATTACTGCATCTACTATCCATCACAACAAACAAACACATAGGGAAACAACAAAGTCTGCAAGTATTTCTCTTGGAACTCCACGTTCATCATTCTACCAGTTACAAATAGATAAATAAAATAAATCATGAGATATTAAAGGAGTTCTAAACTTCCCTATGTGCATTATTCATTTTTGATACAGCTGTTATTTCACTGAGGTTACTGTAATCGGCTACACGAAGCAATGGCCTGCATCAACAATTTCACAATAGATATGATAAACTAGATTTACATGTTTTATGTCCCTATAACACAAATTCCTTGGATAATTTAACTATACAAAGCTGGAAAATTCTTTCAAGATCACAGATTCATGGAACTGTAGCTCCCCCAACCGCACGTTATAATGCAGGCAGAACATATAGAAAAAAAAGCTTTAATAAAGGGCTTGTTATTACTATGGCAACCACAGCAACTGGTTTCTAAAATGAATAATAGCTCTGTTAGGAGCTTCATTAAATTTTTTTTCAGACAAACACTGCCCTTCATCTTCTCAATGGAACAAAGAGTTATTCTGAATGCATGCAAAAACCAAAAAATAAAGTCCAAGCGAATGTTCTAAATACATGCTAATACCCTTCTTAGGACCTTTGCTAGAAGGAAGCAGGAAAGCACAATTTGTTAGGTATTTTTTGTAGAGTTGGAGGAGCAGAAGATGAGGTTCATGCTAGAATGTAAGAGAAAGCAAGTGAACAGAAGATTAGCAAAACAAAGACAAATTTAAGAGTACTAAACCCACTAAGGAATAAACTCAAGAGTTGAAGACATAATGTAAATACTGAGTCTCAGAAATAGTACACTTACCCACAAGAGTTTCTCCCACTTAAAAAAAAATCAGAACAAAAACCTAAGAGTTACATACCTCCTTTCTATTTCCCTCAGTACCTTTGGCTAAAGAAGAAAGCTGCTGATAAGCAATACAGAATAAAGAGGATCCTGCCCATGCAAAGAATCTCACCTGCAATGTCTAATGGGCTAGAGCTACACTCTTGAATGAGATGAAAGAATTGATTTAGTCACTCAGTTCACATTTCAAGTAATGAACTCCACACAACTTTCAGGAATCTGGCATGTTAGCATTTCCAACCTGTGAGAAGAACTAATGTGTGGTTATCAGCTCAAAGGGAGAAGACCACTGGGATCGCAATGCATTCCTCCTAAATGTTTCATGGATTAGTGGAGACAGGAAATAAGGTTGAATTTCAGCTTGTGACCAAACTCTGAAGAAGCTGAAGAAATTAAACTTAGCTCATAGTTCCCATAAAGTGAAAAATCACATACATACAGAGAGAAATCCTTTTACTGTCATCTGAAATGCCAGCACTAACCAAGCACAAGCATCCAGCTGTCAAAGAACCTTGTCTGTGCCTGCCCTGAACATAAGACTTGCAGTAGAATCACTGAAGAATCAAAATTACATCAGTAAGAGATAAAGAGATACAAACTGTTTGAACATTCAGGAAAGGGCTTAAAAGCTTTTCCCTTATTTCCCAACTCTATTACAACAAATTCCTTTAAGGTGTTGTTGTTGTTGTTTTTAATCACCAAACAACGCAAGTTTTCCTCAACAGACTGTGAACATTCTTTGCATCACAAGAGTAGTTTTCCATTAGTGTAAAAAGAAGCATGAGGCCATTTCTAACCAATAACCATTACCACTAAGGTTGCCTTACTGGTGACAAAATCTTATCTAACATCTGACACACTCTTAATTAAATCGCTTTTGCAATTTGTACTAGAATATCCTGTTACCATCACATTATAAAAATCAAATAAAGGTACACAACAGGAAGTTGGGTGATGATTTTGGATGATATTTTAATGACAGCAATCTCATACCATCAGTTGAAAATTAAATCCTCACTGTAATGCTCAATATTCAAATCTGTTTGGAAGGAGAGTTAGTAAAATCTTGCTGAAAAGATGAGTGTAAGACGGCAGTACAAAAGATTATGTTAAAGACGTATTTACTTTTGAGTGGTGTTCAGATCAATGGCTTTAATCTAGAATGTTCTCCACAGGCTTCAGAACAATAGAGAACCAGTTTTACTCCTTACACTGTGCTGCTGCAATTAATAAAACTCTGATAACAGGTCTTCAATTTGTATTTATTTCCTGAAAGAAGTCCAGCAACCAGGTACTACTGTTCTTCTGTCAAGTCAACGATGTATCACATTCATACTAAGTCATATCAAACGTGAATGCTGATGAAGAAGGGCACGGAGCAGCAAAGATTTAGGGTAGTGATTCATTTTCCAAAACTATCAAAAAGGAGAAGATCCTTGTTTGTTAACGGGACCAGTGGTTGTTCAGCCTTAGTGTCTTTTGTGTGGTTTTATTTCATTGTTTTGCTATTGTTTTTTTCCTCCACTAAAAAACTTAATTTACAGTAGATAGCGCATCAAACAGGAAACTTTGATCAAATCAAAATAAACAGTCTGTTTAAAAACAGAAAACACAACTAAGCAAGTCTAAATTTTTCTGCCCCAGTAAGGTGTTGATTGCATCTACAATTTTGGTCCATCCACTTCCAGGAATTATTTCTTGGTTGAACAATTTCCATCAGGTTAAATACAATCAAAACATAAATGCTTACCACAACCTGAAAAGAATGACAGACTACGTACCATCATACAATTCAGTAGCAACCTCCCTCGAGACTGAACAAAGCTTACAATTCAAACTGCTTCAATCTACATGATGCCAGACAACTGATATATGATGCTATATGTTCAAGCAATGCAAAATATGGAAACTAATACTGTAGAGTTTCCACTAGACTGCAGTCAGACTGGATACTGAAAAATGTATTTTTGCTTTTATATTACCATGCATTCTGATCCCCGATCAAACAAAAATAAATTTACACAAACCTTGGAGTTACTGTGAGAGAAAAGGAAATGATACCTGTAAAGCCTTCCATAAAATAAAGAGCTATTTAAATGTCAGTGCACCAAAAATTTTACAACCACATGTAACGAAAATGAGGCCAATGCAGGTAATTATTGATGTTTTCAGATCAAATAAATAAACTTTTGACTAACTCAGTTTTAGAGGTTACAAGGCAAATGCACATCGCTCCTCTAACTGCCCCCATGTATTCTAAAGCAAAAATGATGATGTTCTTCACTCTTTCCTAGCTAGACTGGACCACTACAAAAGAAACGTTTCTGCGACTCCATTTAGCACTGGTGCAGCCTCACTTTGAGTCCCGTGACCAGCAGGGCAAGGTAGGCAGCTGCCCCCCTCTACCTGCCCCTGGGAGGCCCCACATGGAGAACTCTGCCCAGGACTCCGGCCCTCAGCACAAGGACGTGCAGATGTTGGAGTGCGTTCAGAGCAAGGCCACAAAGCTCAAGGCCTGGAGCACCTCTCTTACAAAGAAGCTTCAGGGAGCTGCGGTTGATAAGTGTGAAGAACAGAAAGCACTGGAGACACCTCACTGTGGCCTTCCAATACTCAAAGAGAGCTAATCAACAGGAGGGATATCAACAACTTCTTGCAATCATAAAATCATTTGAGTTGAAGGAACCTTTAAAGGTCATCAAGTCCAATCCCAGTTTACAGAGACTTTTCACTTTTATATTTATAGAAGTTATATTTTTATATATAATTATACTCAATTATTCATATAATTTTATATAAATTATGTGTAGAATTCATAATTAAATATAAATATTTAAAAATATGTATTTTACATATTTAAATATAAATATAAACCTTAGATCTGAAATCACAGATATTACAGAAAGAGGAAACACTGGGAAGTAAAAAAATAATAATAAAATATTAGAAAAACCACCACATTCACTGTTCAAACACTGTACTTTCATCTCTCTGAAGAAATATTAAAAACCACTTAAACACAGCAATATACTGAGTTGTCTCTACCTGCAATAAAATGTAAGAAAGGGGAGATTTTAATAAGACCAAGAAGGAAAATAATCAAATCCTGGATGCTGAAATAGTGTTTCATTTTTAATGGCTTTTATATATAGTTTAGCTCTTAAGCAGAGATTACAAATCAAGACATCCTGAATTTCTTTACACACTATGTTCAGTCATAAATTCTTGATTTATTTAAATGTAGTCTAAATACCAGCCAAGTAAACTTTGAGAATGTATGATAGATGCAAAATATGAAATGAAACTATTAACAAAAAATATCATGAATTATAAATAGCCAAAAGGGTCTTTTTCAGTTAAATCACTGTGGCTAAAAAATAGCTGTTCATTTCCATCAACCTCTTCAAAACAAAAATTCAAAAACCTTAAAAATAACGCAGAAAGAAATTGAGAATAGTTAAGGATAGCAAAACAGTATTTAAGTGTAGAAAGGGGCGCTTGAACTGAGGTTTTCAACATATGAAGAGAGATAGCAAAAGAAAAAGATGCCAACTTATTTTTTAGGTGTAAAGTAGCAAAAAGAGTGAAGGGAAGAAAAGAGAAAAGTGCAGGAAGTTTTCCAGTGTAATTACAACAGCAGAGCTCAATAGGAGAGATAGAAATGAAGGGTAGTATTAATAATGCCATCCAAGGGATCATCAATAGCAAAAAAATTAAGTTCACATTTTTTTGTTACTGATAACTTTCCAGTTTAGGAATATGACGTTTTGTATGTCAATAGCTATGATGTAATGCAACATCAATCATACAGCCTGAAAAAAGGAGAAACAACTTTTCCAGAGAAACTATGCAAAATTCTTTTAGAAACTTTTTAAAAAACTTGTCACCTAATTACAAACAAAATAATTATTACATTGAAATTGAAATATCCTACCAAAGTGTGGAAGTTAAACTTTACATTGTCATGAAACTACATGCTATTACATCAAAGCATGGAAAATAGAAACAAATTAAATGCAGAAAACAATACAAAAAATATGTAAGGATATTTAGCACCAATTTGTTTAATTAAAAAAAAAATAAATCCTTCTAAGAGCTACTGAAAGAATTCTGACCTGAGTTTGTTTTGTGTGGATTTGGTTTTGTTTTGGTTTTTTTTTTTTTTTGCGGGGGTAGGGGTTGGTTTGTTGTTTCTTTGGGTTTGGTGGGGTTTTTATTATTATTATTATTATTATTATTATTATTATTATTTCTTAGCTGAAACGCACGCTCTGCATGTTCTGCAGAAAAGCTGACTGGCACAGAGAGAATACTTTTTATGACAGCAGTTTGAAAAATAGATAAGACTAACAGCACATCACAACAAGAAGGGGCAGGACATAATTTGTTACTTTTGTCCAACACAGCAACAAACTGGAAGAAGAATATACACTGAAATGATCAACTGTACGTGACTGAAAACTACAGGAGGCAATAAAACTCTAAGTGACATAGATGGGCCAAGAATATAAAGACAAATGGCTAAGCAGTTCAATGCAGAAAAATTAATGAGGCTAGGAAAAAAATTAATCAGGTTCACTTCAATGAATATTTTGCACAGTTATTTTTTTTCAATAACATCAGTTTGACAAACAGTTTTAAAGGACATCAGAACGCTGTTGCAGACTACCTTTATCAACCATAAACAAATAAAAATTATAATCGGTGTGTTCTATATACATTCTATACACATTCTAGATTGTATAAACAATTCTAAGCACAAAAAAATACACCCTACTTTTCAAGTTCCTTCTAAACCTCTCTAAGCTGCTTTGGAGTCCCCTCCACTCCCAATCATTTGCAAGAGATTCTGAAAACAAGAAGGCCACCTTAATTCAGTAAGGCAAAATCCTGTGCAAGGAAAGGCAGGGCTTTACATGAAGTAAATCTAAATCAGGTTGACTGCGAAACGAGAATGAGCATAGATAGATGGTACAGAACAACTAGGGTAAATTGTTGTCTCTCTGCAACCTGCCCTCCAGTACTATGAGTGGAAGACTACACAGAAGCATTAGCCCTACAATCTATTTTGCAGTTGTGCACTGAGCACAGTTGTATTGCTATCTCCAGGCTTATCCTGCTTCCTGAATTTGCACTCAGTATACATCAACATGATTCTAATAGATAGCAATCAGTCCTCAAGTCATTCTCCAAATTGCTTCTCACAGCAGGTTCCTTCTACCAGCCCACACTTCTTGCAGTGATGTGATTCAGCTTGTTAGGCAGCTTTCACTTCATAACTTTGCCATTAGGTCCCTATTCTTTGCATTACATTAATACTTAGAGGTGCAAAGGCTCTTGAATGTTTCTCACCTTTAACACAAATGATTTACCTAGAAGCATGTGACAGCATCAGAGGATCAAAGGAATGGTAACTGATGTCATCCACCTGGACCAGTGCTCTTCAACACCTTTATTAGTGACACAGATGGTGGAATTGAGTGTACCTTCAGTGTGTTTGCTGATGACACCAAGCTGAACGGTGCAGCTGACACAGTAGAAGGACGCCATGCACAGGGACCCAAAGACAAAACTGTATACAGAAACTTCAAGAATGGCTCTGTCATCACATATTTGTGTAGTAACTACCAGAGGATTCCATCTCTGACAACTGCACATTCCCAGCACACTATTTTTCTCTGTGTGTAATTTGATGCAGCAGGTGGAACATACCTATTTCTACAACTTCACAACATCCAACCTACAGACCAAATCCTGACTACAAAATCTACTAGCACATTTCAATGGCTAAAATAATCTTCACTTCCAAATGTATACATATAACACATCTTTTTTAAAAACTCCTGAGTTTTTATGGTCAAAAAGAGCACATCACAGCCACAAGCTGACATATGTGACCAACACTGCTTTTTACTGTGTCTCTATAGGATAATTATTATTCAAGTGCGAGTGAAAGGCTTTCAGCATCATTTGTGTTACTTCACGTTCTTTGTCTGTGTTGATTTCTCACATTACGATTGGAGAAAAGGCTCGAGTTGAAAATGCACAACAGTGTTTCAGTCCACAGATTACCTTATTTTTTAGATACTCTGAAAAGACCTGTCACAATCTCTCTCAACAATGTGAAAACCTGTATCAAGCAAACAAAGTCAGAGATGTTCTGCTAATACAGCTACTGCTTCCAAGTAAAGGCAACACTACTACATAAGGTGCAGAAACAAGCAGAAATTTTTCTGGAATATCTCCATCATGACAGCCCACTAATTCAGTTCATCACGATCAACAGTTGCCTCATTCCCCCTCCAACACACACACACACACACAAATGAAAACTAGCTATGTGCAATAGAACAGCAACCTATCCCTACATTACTTGCTTCAAAGTTCAGACTGGAGCCTGTTACATAGTTCTACCCTAGCTCCTTCTCACTATTATAGTAAATAATAACAATCTGGTTTTCTAGACTAATACCATCACTAAAGACCCTTCTTAAATACAGTCTCTGTTGGAAATGGAGATAAAACAAGCATTTTCCAATAACGTACACACACCAGATTCCAGTGAACTGTGTATATGTTCACATGCATATACTTGTTTGTATATATTTGTGTATAAGCATACAAACCCACATTTTCCCTAATAAATATATGTAATGTAGTCCCAGCACTACATATGATTTACTACTTACACTTTCACAACATTAAGAATTTTCTTTACATTCCTTTCATGAAGAACATACTAAAAAAAAAATAAATGAATTTATGCTTATGCAGCAAGAGAAATAAGGGGCTCCACGCACCCTTAGAACAGGCATAATTTACTGAAATCTACAAAAAAAGAATACTGACACCTTATGCAGTGTGTGTGACATTATAACAATGATATGCAGAGCAATGTACTTAAATTTTCTATTCCTGTATGTATTTGTGTGAAATTTAGAAAGTGTGGGGGAGGAGGGTGGGGACACAACAAATCTGTTTTTACTTCAATCCGTAAATTTCAGTTTCTGAGGAAGCATTTACGTATAATTAAGAAGCAGAAGTGAAATCACAGAATTTTAGTAGTTGGAAGGGACCTCTGGAGATCACCAAGTCCAACCCCCCCTGCAAAGCAGGCTCCCAACAGCAGGTTGCACAGGTAGGCATCCAGGCAGGCTGGATCCTCCAGAGATGAAGAAACCACAACCTCCTGGGCAGCCTGTTCCAGTGCTCCGCCAGCCTCACTGTGAAGAAGTTCTTCCACATATTGGTGTGGAAGAACGTCCTGTGCTCCAGTTTATGGCCATTTTCCCTTGAGCAGGTCTAAGTTAAATCTTGTCTTCATTCTGATTTCATAGAATCACAAGGTTGGAAAGGACCAAGATCATCTAGTCTAACCATCCCATCACCATTGCTACCACAAGCAACTAAATAATTTTTTGTAAAGAAGGTTTCTACTATTATACCGTGTTTCAAAAAGTTGAGCTTTCACATCAGTCACAATCACATAAAAACATAACATGTTGGATCAAAGGATGAAAAAGCACTATTCGATGATCCTTTGCAAGCTTAAACATTCCATATTCTGCATAGCACCTCAGAATTTATTCACAGCTGTATTTTATAAGAATGTCATAACTCACTGAAGTGTTATGTCTAGTCTAGTATTGTTCCCATAGCTCTATTTCATCAGCATCAATCTCACCATAGGATGCATTACAGAATGAAAAAAAAAAAAAAGCCACAACTTGTGCTACATCGTATTGTTACACTGAAGTAGTCTCATATTTACAGGAAAATGAAGTGTTAATTGCAGCTTCTATCTCTTTCCATAAGTTTCCTGAGCATACCTTCCAGAACTGTCTTAAGTCAAAATCATTTCATGTGTTGTTTTGACAAAGTCCTACAACAAAGTGACCAGCCAAGCCTTCCAAATTTCCTACTTGCTCCACATTTTCATGTGGGATACAGAGCCATTTCATTCTGCAACACCCTCTCAGCACTTAACTCATCAGCGGCTAAAATCTAGTGGACAAAGGCAACAGTCAAGCTATCTGACAATACATTTGTTTTCACATGAACACACTGTCAGCACTCACAGATGAGACACAGAACTACTGTATTTGTCTGAACATGAAGAACGCTCACTAAGTAGACAAGCAATAATAATTCCATGCCTCACCATTTTTTCCTATTTCTAAGCAGAAGAATCATTCTTACAGTGCATGCTGCTACATTAGCAGCTTTAGCACTAACACAGCTAACACAGCTTTGTGATTTGTTGTTGTGTGGTGGTGTTTTTTTTTCCAGAAGTTTGTCCACTAAGACAAAATGATGCAAGACAATAGAACAAGAAGGCATCTAACATTCTACTTGTTAGTATAATGCATTCAAATTACATAATAGAACAGGCAACTATATTTTATTCTTCTTTTACAAGATCTATTCTAAACGCTGAAAGAATTAGATCAAAACCAAACCATCCAGAAAAACAATACATCAATCAGGAAAGTTTTATAGTTTAAATGTTATTTAGATGGAATTCATAGCTTTTTCAAGATATACTCACCAAGATCTGTGTTGGGGCCAGCAAGTAGCTGCTTAAATTTGTCTAATCGGGATGCTTCTCTTTCAGTTAATGCAGGAGTAACTGAGGTACTGAAGTCTGCCATTCCACTCACCAAAGGAGGTGTGGAAGTTTGTGGAAGGGACTGTGATCTCTGCATGGAAGAATTTTCACTAGCATTATCTGAAGGGAAAAAGAAGCATAGTACTCAGCCTCAGCTAGTAAGAAGACTACTAGTAATTTGAATTTAACTTTCAAATTCAGAACACAATTCTCTTTTGGAGAAATAGAGAAATATAACCTAAAGGCATAACACCAATTTGAACTGCAAGCTACCTGAATTTAATAGCAGAGCTCTTCCTCTTCCTAGCAGTATTCCACAATTAAATCACATCAATTAGAGATGATACTAACAGCAAGGTTAATTCATTTCCATAATCACTGTGAAACTGAAAGTTGTTTTTACTCCCTCTCACCATTCTTAAAATAATAAATAGGGAAATCATTGCAATTGGTCACTTTAAAAGTTGACACAGGAATACAGCCCAGATCACTCGATAGGACAAACTGCCCAGTCCATACAAATCATTTTTCTCCATTTTTAAACATTTTATACAGTAGCATTTTAGTACAAACTCTTCCTACAGCAGCAGTATTATTATTATTAATTGCACACATCTTGATGCAGTTAGGCATTAAAATACAGTAAATAGTGCAACTGCCTCCAAAAATTGAATACATATCTAGTCTGAAAACAAAGAAGTTTATTCTTTCCTGACCTACGTATTTCTCATAGACAAGCTTTACAGTTTAGTATGGAGTGCAGTACCTCCCTTAAATCATCTAATACTGATTAATAATATTTACCTGTGGTAAAGGTTGGGAAGGAGTTAATGCCCTAAAAGGCAAATATGATAGGTCTCCTCACTTGATTTTCCACACCTTTTCCCATTTCTTAACATACCTGATGAACTTGATGTATGACCTTCACTGACTGACTTAACGAGCCTATTATCACCACATGTGACTGCAGACAGCTCTGCCGATTCTACTTGCTTTTCTTCCTGTGGATGCTCTTCCAGAAATTTATGCTGTTCTTGTAACTTGCTGTGATTCTGAATTACTTTGTGAGCCGTTTCCATGACCACTTCTGTATTTAAGTTTTCAGCAGCTATTGCTAAGAGTTCATCATCGTCATCCCCAAGATCCCAAGCATCGCTTGTATTACTTTCAAACTCTTGGAAGGTGCTGACTTTCTTTAGTTTCACCGGAGTTGTAGGTGGCTTTGAACCCGGTTTTATCAAGCTGTTAAATAACAAGTAAACAATGATGTTTAGAGAATCAGTAATGATTCTCAATATGTTATTGGTAGGGAAGCAAAAAAAAACAACAACAGTGTTTGACATTGTACAGGCAGCAGATATTTCTCTCCCTCTACTCAAGTTACTGCTGCTTCAAACCATGATATAACACTGTGGAACATTTCTGAGGAGAAAGGCAGGTAACAACCTCATGCTTCCTCGCTTTGAATGCAGTCTGAACAAATCTCCCTTTCCTTGTCTCCAAAATAGACAGACAGATAAAAGCTCAAGGTCAAATAAAATAAATACTGCTGGAATACTTTATAAAACAGAGAGGACATGTTACAATTCACTTGCTTTATGAGCTTTTATAGAGGTTTCAGGCCCTTCCATGCAGTTGCCGTATAATCAAGCAGCAGCAGCAATCAAGTCATCAGGTCTAATCCTAAATCACCATATGCAATCAAGCAATGCAATCACTGTCATAAACAAATCAAATCTCACCTTAAAACTCATTAGATCTATCATTCCCCCCCAATCATGCACTCTAGCACGAATTTGCTTCAGAACTTTGCTCTTCTGATAGCCAGGATATTTCAAGTTCCTACTCTGAGCATGCCCTGATCATCTGCTAACTCTATCCTTCTGTCAAAATACAGCACAAGAGAGAGAATACAGACATTCCTCCCTACTTTGGCCCTTGCTCTCATTTACTGTAATGCAGAGCAATCACATCAGCTTTCAGATCTCAGCTAAATTACACACTGAGTCAGCTTCCCTACTCTCAAAAAATAAAATTAAAAACTTTTGAAAATTAAAAAAGCAGCAGCAGTCAGAATCCAATAACGCATTTTCCTAAACACCTCAGCCATAAGGAAATGAAGAATAATGCACTTACATTAGTTATGGGTTATTAGCAAGAAATGTATTTGGTTACTAATGATGATAATTTTACCCTTTTCATACACACTGTGATCTGATATCCAATAATCTTGATCTAAGGCAATTTTTAAATTACTGCCATATCTCTTCCACCTACTGCCACCAGCAAAATTCCCACTTTCATCTGAAAGCAATCCACACCATAATTTGATTCTTTTATTTCACAGATGAACAAAATAGGCAGATCATCAACAGAAAGATGCATACAGATTGGTTACATCTCAACTATAAGCTTCATCTGCTAAATTAAGATAAGTATTTACCATAAGTTTTTAAGGCACTACAGAGATGAAAGATTGCAGTCTATGTTAGACAAGACACTAAAAAGCTCTTTTGCAATTCACAGTATGGTAAGCATCAGGAAGTCACAAAAGAGCTCAGAAAAGTCAAGTTTATGACAAAAATTATGAAAAGAAAGTTAACAGTATTCTAATAGCAAAGAAGAAAAGGAGGAAAGAAGACAGATAAGATTCAAACCATCTGGGTTATCTGAATATTAGGTTATTTAACTTACGTTCCATGCAGCAGTGGATCAAAAGGCGGATGCTGAGCTCCATACACATGTTGGATACTATAGGAAAAGCGAGAGCGCATGTTAATTAGACACTAATAAACAGAACTGAGATGTTCTAGTCGTCCTCCATTTCATAGAATCCCCTACAGAACTAAAAGCAACGAATCTGAAATTAAAGTGTACACTCAAAAGTAACTCAACAAAAAGCCTGAGGCCAACTTAAGGTGATTCTTTTTTTCTGTATAGAAATTAGAACAAGAAGTAACTCCACAGTAAGAAAGTTCAAAAGAAGTAGATTTTCTTGCTTCTGATTTATCATTTATTTGAATAAAATAGAACAAAACCTCTCAGAGTTATCTGCAAAGATTTAAATTTTTCTGTATGCTTGTGGCCCAAAATCTCACCAGCCAATTCTTAACAGCTACCAACACACAAAGCTGACCAATTTAAAGAAAAAAAACAAAGACAGTACACAGAAGATGGCATGTTAGAGAACGTAAGCCATGGGAGTACAAAAAATATATGCTTTAACATTAATTGACTTCCATTTACCTCCTTTTCCTTCCAGATTTCAGCCACAATATTATTTCAAGTAAAAGTGGCTTCACATTGAAAGCTATTACTCCACAATTCTGATTGTAAGAAAAGCAAATTACAATGCAATGCTGACATTACCTAAATCTGCACTGAAAACTACATGAAAAGTGGTGAATGTCCTCCTGACAAATCAAAAATTAATCTCAAGATCACATACGCAAGTCCAACCTTAGTAAACTTCATTCAGAACCAAAAAGACTGCAGTCTTAACAAATCAGCAGCATTAATTTGTGAAATTAATCCTACAGATGGCTGTGGAGTTTATGAAATCCACCCTCAGACAACTGTCTGCACCCTCTCCCCTACTCTAGGTCAGTTGAGGGCCAGGTGTCACCAGCCACTGTCCTCATGGCACAGACAATCTGTCCTTTCTTTCAGATGCTGTATGAGTGGACATGAAGAGAACTCACCTCTATATACAGCAACAATCCTTTCTCTGCCACAAAAAACAGGAACGCATTCTCCATATTCTCATTTTGCCACATCTGCAGTAGGCTGCTAATTAATTAACTGCAACTATTCACAGAGCTTGTGTAATCAAAGAAAGTCAAATGTGTTTTATCCCTACAGGGAGTACAGGGACTTAATAAAATTACAAAGAAAGAAGTTCTGAGAGAGAAGAACAGTCAGACCAGAAGAGGCAGTTTATAACTAGATGAACAAAACTACTACCAGTTTGTGCTTATGGATAAGGGACAGTAAAAGTTAAAGGATGAGCAAGATTATTTCTCTATACCATCCAAAAAACAGTATAAATAATAAATTATCTTTATCTGAGAATGAGAATACACCTCATCCTTTAAAAAGGATGAAAGAAAAATGAATTACTCCACTGTTAAAACAGTTCCAGGATGGGAGCCCCATTGTTAAATAAACATCTGAATGGGCAATCTCAGCCTCTTATAAAGGTTAAAGGAGTTAATGGAGTTTGGGAAATATATTCCCTAGAAATTGCTGAATGGAAGAAGGTGTTGGTAGCTTTCACCTAGGATATGAAAGCTGGTTCTGCTCATCACACTTCAGGAGAAAAGAGAAGAGCCTCATAACATTTTGAAATACTACACAGGAAACCACACTTCACAGCTTTTTTGTCATATTTTAGTTTCAAGGCACAACTACTCAAATCCATAAAGAAAACAGGAACTTGTTAAACATCCTGTGCTTCGATCACCAAAGTACAGAAGTTACTAATTTTAACAAGATCTAAGAACTACAAACTGAGCCTGCATTAGAGAACAAGCTTCCTTTTTGCAAAAACACCTCTTACCATCACTAACCAATAATGCTTTTTCAAGTTTGCATATTCTTTGCTACAAAGAAAAGAGTTTTGCTCAGGACTATTTTTTTTTTAATGTTTTTTTAATGTTCTTTTGTTAATTTGCAACAATAAAAAGTTGTATTCAGAGATGTAAGAAAACATTAAGGTTTCTATTCTGATGCTTTGGAATCTCTCAATCTTTGGCTAATAACAAAGAAGTAAAAGTTTCTCATCCTCTACTCAAACAGAGTGTGTTTACAAATGTGAGCATACTGAAGATATGGGACAGGACTACAGAAAAGCTGCTGTTACAGACCCACCATTAACAAAAGTGACTTTTTAGTTCTCCTTTTTAACCACACTCTTCAAGTCAGCACTTTTTTAGGCTGTACTGTGGGGAGATTTTTTTGGAGTTTTTTTGTTTGTTTGTTTGTTTTTTAGCTACAGCTCCTTAGTTTCTCACACAGAACCTTTTTCAGGGTGTTTAGACAGGCAAATTCAGCTAACACAGCTCCCTCGTTTACTCACAGCTTGTTTTTCAACACAAGCTGTAACCAAAACATACGAGACCACTAGCGATCTCCGATCACAAAAACAAAACCGCACACCCTGACACACATCGGGCACTGAGCTGACAACAGAAGAACGACGGAGGGACCGAAACGCCTTACAACTTCCCGGACAGGACAGGGCAGGGCAGTGACGGCACGGTCGCCTCCCTGCACCAAACGGACGTGCGGCGCGGGACGCCCTGAGGCGGCGTAGGGGGGCCGACGACCCGGGACGAGCTCAGGGCACCGGCTGCGAACAGCCGAGGGGCCTGGGCACTGCCGCCCCGCTACGGGCCCTGCGCTCCGGGGCTGCGACGGCGGGACCGGCCCGAGAGAGCCCCGGCCTTCCCGCCGCCCCTCTCACCTGCCCGGCACTTTCGTGCCGCTCCGCTTCCAGAACTGCTTCCTGCCCCCATCGTTCGCCATGGCGGCTGTCACCTCATCCCCGGCCCCGCGTCCCGTCCCGGCTGGCAGCCCCGACCCACGCCCTCAGGGTTCACTCCCCCCAGTTCCCTTCTCCAGAAACAGGACTGAGCGCTGCCATCTTGGGACCGGGAAACAACGGCGCTCCTCATTCGCCCCCCGAGGAGACCCGGAGAATCCAGCCAACCAGAAGTGAGAATACTGCCGGGTGGGTCGGACCGGCCCAATGGCAGCGAGGGAGTGGCGGGTGGTGCGGAGGGCCTTCGGGGCAGCGTCCGGCCGGTGGCGGCGCCCTTCGTCCTGCCCACGATGGCGGCTGCCGTCACGGCTGGTGTGGGAGTTTAGATGTGTTCTGAGGCCGCTGAGGAAACCTAGGCTGAGGCTGCCGGTGTCACGGTGTCTTCTTCTTCCTTTCCTGTGAACCCCTCGCACCGTGTTTTAGAGTGTAGGGCACTGACTCGTAACGGTACCTGGCTCTGTGAACTGAAGTGTTGGCAAAAGACCGATTTTGCTGCAGAGTGCTTAGGGTGCGATGCTTCCAGGCTGCAGGTCCTTTGGGTTGGGGTGTGTATGAGGAGTAACTCACGGTTCTCTTGGTGAAGAATTGCAAAAGTTGATGACAGAAGGCCACATCAAGTGAAGATGCGAGGGCATTCCAATCAAATTAGAACTACTGTTATTTTATACTAAAATACATCATGATTTCCTTTTGTTTCAGATGCATAGTTGGTAAATACAATTTTTTACCCATTTATCTTCTGGGTGGGGGGAGGTTGGAGGGAAAGCTTTAATGTGTCATGGCTTTTACATTTAATACTGTAACACCATTTGTTCGCTTGCTTTTTGATTTTCTCTTGATCCTAAGGTGCCTCACCTCTGCAAATAAAATTGGCATATTTCCATGTTACTCTGGACCATGACTCCTGAGAAAACAATGCTGATTACAGATGTTTTTTTGCTGCTTTCTACACAAGACTAATGTAATATGTCAGTGACTGCAGGGGATGTTCTGGCGTAACAAAGTTAGCAGGTAGTGTGATGTGTGACTTGTAACCCAGCATTTGTTCTTCAGCATGTGTGTAAAATGCAAATTATTAAAGAAAATGCGAGTTATTAAAAGTAAAAAATAATGAAGTTTTCTGCCTGCTTTGGGATCTACCTCCTGAGAGCTAACACCAGTTTTTCTTAAGGAAATCACGTAAGATCTTGGTCATAAGTGGAAGCTGCATGTTGCAGTAATTTCAGTGCTACTTACAGATGAGTTTGCTATGGATTGTATCCTCTTCTCTACTAGTGTCCTTTAAATAAGATCCATCTTAGAGATTACGGATCTGTAAGCATTTTGTAATGCACTGTGACCTTGAGTATCAGCAGTTTTAATGCAGTGCACAAGAAGCATAGTGTAATATGAACCATGCATTTTAGCTGTGAAAATGAAACCTAGAAGGTCAGGAGTGGAACTTTGCTTAGTCTAACATTAAGTTTGTATTAGATCCATTGCTGTTAGGATATAAAAAGGCAATACATTTGCTTGTGGCAGTCAAAAACATGATAAATCCATAGAATATATATTCTATCATAAGCAGTAATATGGATTTTAAAACTATGTTTCTCACTGAAACTGTGTTTACTCATTATTGATATTTCTCTAAAGGGAACTTAATTATTTTGAGGATAGGTAGCCTAGGCCATCTATAATCTTTGTGAAACTTGGCCTGAATGCTGATGCAAAGCCATTTGACTTTTATGTCAGTTGGGTGCAGCCATGTGGAACTTCTGGTTCATTTTAGAAGTGGAGATTTTATTGAATCAAGTCAGCACGGAGTTCACTGCATTATTTCATTTTAATTATATGTCTGTGTTACGTTATTCTTAAGTTTTCAGTGCAGTGAAAAGTTCTGTACCTGAAACAAATAACTCTTGCATTGATTTATTCCACTGAATACTTCAGATAATTCTGATGTGCAGATGGTGCTACATTTGTATTGTGGAGAACAGGGAGTCCACATCAACAAAAGTGTTATTAATGGTAGAGCAGAATGAGAATGCAGGCCTGTACTTTAGGCTAAGCATAAGTTAAGCTTAAATTAGTGTATTCAGTTTGATTTCCTTCTTGTACCTTTATATTGTAATACAGAACTTCTATTTATGTATAAATATATGTATTCTGAACTATTTTATGGAACATTGTATTAGAAGTATCTATCCTTAAAACACTGATTCAGGATACTGGTTCTCCAAGGATCTGCTTCTTCTGAAGTCCTGTGGGCCATCTCAAAACTGAGCTCTTAATGATTCCACACGTAATTTATTTTCAGCTGGAATGAAATGCTTTGAATTATCAAAATAATTTACTTTTACTTTTGGGGACCATTTTTCAGAGTTAAGTCACTAAATACAGTTGGTAAATAAAGATGCTCAGGAAGTTTATGTTCTAAAATATAGAAATGTACCTGTGTTCTTGGCTGGTCAAAAATTACGAGAGTTATAGCTTGCAGTAGCAATATTTAGAAAAAAGAAAGGACTAACATGTTTATTCTTTGCTGTGATAGCTGGTGAGATATATAAACAGATGTTTCAGAGGGCATTCAGTTGCACCAGTTTGTTTTCCAGTTCTTCTGTTGTGGAGAGCTTCAGGAAATCTGGCTGTGCTGGTGTGCTTACACTGGTAGACTTTTCTGCGAAGGTACAGCGTGTATACTGTACAGCTTTCCTCATGACACGTAGAAAAGTGTGGATTGATGGTAAAGAAAATTAACTAAGCTGACAAGAGCACTCCCCTGATAGCTTAGCTATGTAGGCACTAGGAGGATTTGCTGATTACGTTGTTTAAGCTAGAGTGTGCTTTTTCATGCTTATCTTTACATCGCTGTGTCAGCAACATGCTATAATGTAAATGCAGCACTGAGGTGGGGTTTGAAGTGACTTACTTCAATACTATGTCTCTCACTATCCGTGTCTTGTTTACTTGAATCAGTAAGGAAAAAGTAAAAATAGTAAAAATTAGTCACTTCCATATCGAAGTATTGGTTTCTGCATGTCTTTACTGCTTTAACCAACTTTAACCAGCTAATATAACCCACAGTGCCTTCTGTGGTGCCTGATCACACTTCCTGTTTGGCTGATGAGAGCACCCTTCTGTCTAACCATTTCATCCATCTACTTCATTGTAAAAGTCATGGAGGAAGCAGAGGAAGTGAAGCTGCTGAGCAAACTAACCCAAGAACAGCATTCTACCCAAAAATAAAAAGAAGAAAGAAACAAAGCCAGTTATATAAACAAGACAACAATCTTAGAGGGTTCGGTATGTTGTGTCAAAACAATATAGGGCAAGACAAGATAAATGGGAGAAGCAGTCGAGAGAACCATGAAAGAAAGAACAAAGGGATGCTAAAGAGGAAGGACAGCCAATAACGGGGTTGAAAGAGGTTAGATCCACATCTAAATGTGGATCTGAATGTCCAGTAAATCAAGTGTTCACAACAGTTCTTTCAGCGCAGTGCAGAGAAAAAGAGTGCATGACATGAGGGTCAGGAGGGGCATATTGGGCCCATGGATGGGGAGAAAAAGGCAGTTGTGCAGAGGGAGAAACAGCAAGATCTGAGCAAAGGTGGTATATTTGTGAATAAGAAAGTCCAAAAATGACAAGTAAACATTGTCATTTTGAACAGTGAATGCGGGTCAATGAAGATGATCTGGAAGTGGGAGTGATTTCATCTTTGTCTCTAATTGACTTAATGTGGATAAACAGTGAGAAATTCAGAGGAAACCTTGAAATGTAGATATGTGGCAAAAAATATATATATTTTTGAAGTAACAGAATACTATGGTAATATATTGCTGAAAGGTGGCAGTGCATTGGAGAAAACTCCTTTAGTGTGATTTTTATGTTCCACATCAGCTCCACAGCAACACATGAAGTGACAGGAGGGTACATCAGAAATAGGGTCCAGCTACTGGAGGCCAAAAGGGCTGGCATGAAAACAGGAAGGAAGGAACATGGTGGAGGAGTTGAGAAGCATAATGGAATCATTTCCTAAGGTAGAGCTGTTCTCAGGAGCACTGATGTGAGAGAAGGAGCCAAAGTTTGTGGCCTAATCATGGTGAGCACCTGCTTACTGCAGCAAACTACATCCAAGAAAAGTAAAAAAAAATAAAATAGGAAAGCATGGCAAAAGGAGTACTGAATGTGTAGCCAAAGGTGAAGGGAAGCCAGAGGTAGAGAGACTCAGTAGTCTGAATGGTGCTGCTTTTTGAGCCTGTAAAGAAACTAAATTTCTAGTAGAGTCCTCTGATGTAGCAAGGAATGGCCATTAAAGACTTCTGTAACATATTTTTCAGTAGCAGAATTGGATGTTCAGTCAACCTCATGGTGAAAAAGTACACGTGAAGAAGAAACATTAATTAAAGAAATATCTTTTTGCCTTCTATAAAAGAAGGTGCTGAAATATTCATGTGTGTGATTGGGAGTATTCTGAGTAAGAGGGACAAACAAAGAGAACAAATGTGAAAGCTAAGACGCAAGGATTTGTGTGAAGGCTGTCAGCATGAATCCTTCAAAACTTGGAAGCACAAGCATTTCAGGTGGACAAAAACACAGCTAATGTGATCTGGGAGATGCAGCAGAAAAGGTCAACCAGGGGAGCAGTACTGAAAGTTGAAGTAAATCAGAGAGGAAGAAAAGAGAAAGGAATCACCATGAGAGAACTGATGGCCAGGGGGAGTCATTGTCACAGGCAGACAGTCATCATAGGGTTTTGTAATCTTCTTCTCTGTAAATGGCCTTCTCTGTCACATGAATTGAGCAAGATTTCAGTGGAAGGAGAGTGAGGAACAGACTTTCCAAACTACACTGGCACTGACGCTCACACTCTCTCGCAAGTAACTGGGAAATAGGTAATGAAACTGCAGAGAGCATAAATAAATATTGCCTGTCTCTGGGTAAACGTCTGTCTTCCTGTGTCTTCTTCTGGATAAGCGGAAGATGTGGGTAGCTTTAAAGATATTTTCCTCATTAAAAAATTAGTGACAGCACTCCTGTTTACATTTGATGCAGTTTTAGGTGAAGGTGTTTAATTTTGCTTTGGTTTATCTGTCACACAGATCACTACTGCTGGCTGCCGGGTTGCACCCCAGCTGAGCTGTGAGCTCACCCATGGCCTGGAGTGCAGAACTCCCCGCGCAGCGCTGGTGCAATGCGGTGCTGAGGCCTGTGTGACTCAGGAGGGATGGCTCTTCCTAAATCTTGGGTAGGCGACAGAGAAGTTGGCAAAAGTGACAAGTTCTCTTTCCAAGATACTTCTTGTTCCTTGAAATTCCACCTTATTATGCCTTCAGAACATATGGTGAAGGTTTAAACACAGCATTGCACCATGACAGAACTTCAAACAGAGAATTAAATGATTGCATATTTGGTTCTGAGCCACAGTGGTTCTGTTCATTATTGATAAACAGGTTTCTTTTATTTAAACTATACATTTTCCAGGCTGGATGTGGCTCTGGGCAGCCTGGTCTGGTGGTTGGCAACCCTGCACATAGCAGTGGGGTTGAAACTAGATGATCATTGTGGTCCTTTTCAATCCAGGCCATTCTATGATTCTATGATTTCAAATCAGTTTCTGCAAATTTAGCTTGCTATCGAAACAAGATGCAGAGGAAAATCATTGTGGCATTAGATGATTTTTCCCGAGGCTAAAATATCTTCCTGAATTGTTGGGAGAACTTAAGAGGTGCTGGTTGACCTGTGTAGAACTGCAGATTGATGTAGAGATAGGCAGTAACATCTCCCAAAAGTCAGAGTGCGCCATACATTCGAACACACACATCCACTTTTTTTTTCTCAGAGTCCCAATGAATAGCAACACTGTTTACTATTGCTTTAATGTAAGAAGTAAAAAATAAGCAGATGAAAATGCAAAAGGTGGAATCCTGAAGATTTTCTTCTGAACCTACAAGTTGGCTCAATGCAGAGATGTTGCATTTGGCATGGCACTGGCAGCAATCACGTGCTTGTCCCCCTCCATTTTTTGGTCAAAAAGCTGTTCAGCAGTGAATCTGTAACCCTCCCCAGGTGCTTAAGAATAATGGAGACATGGTACTACACATGTTTGATGGATTATCTCCAGCAGATATCTTCAGGTGTTAGTATGCATCAAACTGTGTGTTAATCTGTATCTACAATTTATCCTGAGAGCCACAGCAAACATTTATTCTCTGGTAATCTTCACGACTGATCGACTGATTGCTGCAGTTTTGTTCTTTCCCCTCTAGTTTTGACTTTGGCCATCCAGCTCTGTCACCAGCACCGTTTGAAACTCCTCATGGATCTTCTCCTCAGACCTCTATATCTGATTCAAACAGACCTCACCTTTTATCTCTCAAAGCCACTCTTAGTGCCTTTTCTGTGTTTTCTGGGTCTATGTCAGGGATTAGGTTTTGGTGATATCCCTCGAGGGTAACAGAGCCTTGCCCATGCTTTTCAACCACTTTTTGCTCTCAATTAATTTCTCTTTAATCCAAATGTGTACTAGAAGTTAATTAAGTTTCATAGTTTGCTTTTCAATCCATTTCTGAGTTTCTGTGTAGGAGTTGAAATGTACCCTTAAACTGAAAACAGCCTTCTTCCTTTCTTTTTAGTGTTCCATATGTTTTTGGTATTCCAGTGACTCCAGACAGTATAAGGTAGCTGAAAAATACAGAACAGAATATAAATTTGCTGTTGTATGTGATATAATTTCCAAAAATATCTTCAGTATAATACATTATAGTTATTATTCAAGTCAAGTGAGTTACATCAAAATCATGTTTTCTTTCCTTAAAGAGGAATGAATTTGCTACTTCAGAGGTATGTTTATATTAGGTCTCATTAGCTGTTCTTTATTGCTTGAACTTTTTGATGCTGTTTCTGTGATTTGTGTGTACGTTCATTTGAGGAAGAGCAAATATTTAGAAGAGTGATGAGTATAACAAATATATTGGAGCTGGAGCTTTAGTAGCAGAATCCTTCTAACATGATTTGCAGTAGAAAATAATTACTGAGAGCTGCTGCAGAAATGCTGTTCACTGGTGGAAGAGGCATAAGCAAAATTATACTGCAAAGAAAATAACAGTAATTCCAGAGTTTTGGGATGAAATAAAACATGATAAAGATAGTAAAATAATTTATTAACCATTTGTTTTGAAGTTTTGCCGCTTATCCAAGAGGTTACTCTGTTAGCATTAGGATTTACAAAGCACCCACTGACTGAAGATGATAAATATTAACCAAGATCTAAATTTTTTGCTTAAAAAAAAAAAAAGCCTACATGGTCTTGTTCTTTTTACCTGAATGTAAGTTAGAGGCTGTTACTTTTCTGAAACAAGTAGGAATAGTTGAAGCTTTTCAGCTAAAGGGAAAAAGGAAAACTCAAAGAGGGAGAGTGAAATATTTTGCTATTCATATCACTTCCTAGTATAACACAGCATGTATCATCATGTTGTAAAGTAATAAAAGAAAGAACAGCTTAGCTTCTAAACCTTGAAATGAAAAATTGCAATTTCACTTGAATGATCTTGACAGTTGTTTCAGGACTGGCAATCTTAGCGCCAGAAATGAACTAAGAATACTGACGTAAAACCACCAAAGAAGCTCTGAGTTTTGAAGGGAAAATGATAAGGCAATCACAGGCAGCTCCTCAGAAGTTAAAACCATTTTAAATAGAAAGAGCTCAAAGGATTAATCTCTTATACTGAAATCCTGAAGTACAGTGGTAATAATTCTGGTATGCACGGTCATTAGAATAAGATTTCACAAGTAGCCCGAGGAAATAAATATGTTATGCATCATTTTTCAAAAATCTCTCCAACTCTGCAAGTCAGCCATAGAGTTGAGCCATGAAAAAGAACAAGATTGAAATGATAATGAATCCTGAAAACTTCTGTGTTTTGTCCTTTTCGATTTTGTTTTGTGAAAGATTCGTACAGAGGTAGGATCTAACTGATTTAGCCAAGGGTAAAATAAGCAGGTTTCTACCAAGCAAATCTTTGTCTGTTTTTTAGCACAGACATAAATGTACATATATATATTTATCAGTGAATCAAATTTTATAAATATTGTCTGATAAAAGCTTTAAACTCATAGCTGATGTCATACCATACTTGTGTTCCACTTTAATAATAATAATAGAATTGTTAATCTTACTAATATCAAACTGATCCCATGCCATCTTTATTGTTTATGACAAATGGACTTTGTAAATAATTTGTCTGTGGTACCCATCTGTTTGGACCAGTTTTCAGATAATGTTAGCCAGCATTCTTATTAATGCCCTAAAAATTAAAATCACTGGTGCTGCATATTTGTAGGTGGCAAAAATTAAGAGCTGCAAATAATGATAATAGCAATCAGTGCTCTAGAAGATAGCAGTCGTAGCATGATTTAACATCTGGAAATTGAAGTTAAGGGGGAAATGCCATCAGAACACTGAAAATCACAGATTGGTCTGAGTTGGAAGGGGCCTTAATGGCCACATGATTCCAGCCCCACTGTTATGGGCAGAAAGATGAGGCATTACATCATTCAGCAGAGGATGTAGGAGCTTCTCCACAAGTTAAGTTCCTTAAGTCATGACAGGATGTCTTGCTGAAAGATGTGCTGTAGTGCAGCTACAATTCTTTGGGCTTGATTGAGGTTTTACTGTTTGAAAATCTATGTTCTCCCAGCAGAAAATCAGAGAAGATGATCAAAACAGTCTCTAGCCTTAAAACCTATGAATTGTTCTCAGAGCTATTCCCTTCTGACTTTCTTCTTACTACATCTCTCTTGTGGGTTGTATTACTTAAACACTCCACAATAAACAGCTACATTACATTGTTTTAGATATGGCATGTGTATATAAATGTACTTTGATACAGATATTTAGTGCTACATAGAAGTAAAATGTAGTTTTATTGGAGTATTTCCAAGAACATTGGTGTTTTTTTTCTGTGGCAAGAGGAAACTTGGTGGAACAAACTTACTTCAATTGCTCTGTCTAAAGATCAGCTTTCATATACCTGTGTAGATGAAGAAATAGAGCCATATTTTCTAGCTAAGACCTATGCTGCTGTTTTCAAAGGTATTGTGTCTTGGAAAGAAACAGGAAACTCAGGACAGAAGGCTCCTTCTACAACATGTTTCATGAAAGGTGGTGTGAATCTGGGCCTTTCCCTTAGCAGAGGGCACCTCAAGCAATTTCTTCCTGTCTTTTAAATAATTAGCCAGTTGAAGTGTGAACATCTGTGCGCAGTGAAGGAATAAATCACCACAGCAGCAGTTTTATGAGTCCTTTATAGTATTCCAATTATCCGTCTGCTACACATTGCACAATGGTAGAAAGTATCTGCTTTATTTCAATGCCAGCAGTTGGCAACATGCTCAAAACCAGTAAAATTTATTAGAAAACCATCATGGTGGAGAAATAGCAGTCATTTTTCATCTAGCTCTAAGAAGTGATGGAGTTAGGATACCACTGACTTCAGTAGACTTTGGTTTTGTCCATGGAGTTTTCCATAGCACTGTTGCCTTTAGTGCTATCTCAGTGGTTCAGCAGCCTGTCAGTACCTAACTTTACATAGGCAAATATGTGCTGCTTTATAAGCCAGTGCTGTTCCTCAGCACCATGTCTAGTTGCACTTTTCAGCATGTTCAGGCACACCTGGAAGGTGCCATGCTGCCCTTGGCTCCACTGAAAACAGTGTCATTGTCTCAACAGGATGCGATGATGCCAGCAAAAGATCAGTACCTTGATGAGGAGCTGCTGGCTCAAAACCATGGTGATATTTAATAGTTGGAACACTTTCCAAAGCAGTTCCCATGGTGTGAAATTCTAGCGACCCGATTTGTCTCTCTGCTGAGCAATTGAGTTGATTCATCTGTAACAGTGTCTGCCAGCCTGAGATAACAAGAAAAATTGCACCGTCTATCCATGTTAGTTTTCAATCTTTCAGGTATTTCAATAGTATATTTGCAAAAGAAGTGTTTCAAATCCAAACAATTAATTCAGTGGGAAAGAGAGGAAAGGGCTTTAGCTGTTTCTTGCTGTTGATTCCAGACAAGTCTTACATTTAGTCACCCATCGTATGGTTGCATGTACTTGGAAGCTCTGTGCTGCGGTGTGAAGACTTGCAGCCTCCCAGGAGGTGAGTTTAAAGCCCCCTGTGCTCCAGCCCTCCATTCAGCCACCTGCTGCCTGCCATGCCCACCTCTCCCTGTCTGGGACGGGCCATGACAGCCATGTGCCTCCATGTCTCAGTGTGGTGAGAGGCCAGGAGCTGAGCTGAAGGGATCTTCGCTGCAGCAAGCTCAGCTCTCAGCTGGGAAATGAGTCTGAGAGGAGATTAGAGTTGTTCAGAGTGCTAAAGCAGCATCATTTTGGATGTCAGTATATAGTAGTCAAGGATTAAGCAACTTGAGTAAAACTGCTTAAAAGGGGTTGGTCAAACTGTTTGGACTGTTTGTGTCCTCTCCTGCAGTCAGTGTTGGCTTCAGCAGAAGTTGGCCCACATCCTGTATCATCCAATTTGAGGATTTAGGTACCCAAAGGCAGTTATTTCTGTAAAGTTGTTTCCTTTTGTAATTGAGGAAGAAAATAATGACTCCAATAAGCTTCAATATAAAAAAAAAAGAGGGAAAAGAGAGGGTTCTGCATCCCCTCATGTTCTGCTGACAGGTATGCCACTTTTGACATTATTTGTCTGCTTGTACTCTGGTTAATAAAACCACAGTACTTAGTGCAGTTTTGAACTTATTTCAATTGTTACAGTAGAAGTTGCTTATTGATATTATCATAGGAAGCATATATCCCTTGGGAAGAGGCAAGCTCAACAATGTCAAGCTTCTATCATATTTCTTCAGCTCAAATCTATCAAAAATGTTCCCTGTTTCATCCTTGTGTTCTGGGGTGCTGCATAGCTTGAAGAGTTCACATACATTCTAGATTAACTTTTATATACTGATACTGTGTATTATAGCATTTGAATTCTAAAAGCTTCAGAATCATCTGTGAAAAATCCTCTCTAACTTTTTTCTTTAAACCCAAACAAAGCAGAACCCACTTTTCACATGGGAAGATAGGGTTCTCCACTTCCGTGGTGCAAGAGCAACCTGAGCATTCATTTCACCTGAAGAAAATTGCTCTGTGTTGGTTTGCTATTTTGTTTATTTCAACAGTGAAGCTGTATGATCTTTTCCTCTGGCAGAAGAAACAAGAAAGCAACTTTGTCAGAGCTGTTCTGAAAAGCCTTTTGTAGCATCCATCAACTCCTGTGAACTTCAGGGGAATCGCTCATCCCTTTCATCCCAAGGAATAAGGATCAATACCTGAGAGATCTCTTATAGGCCTAGGAGTCCTGGGGACATGAGCCAGCATTAGGCACTTTGGTGCTCTGAATATTTCCCCTTCCACACAGCCTTCCTTTCTGATGCTCATCTACACTGTGCTGCTATAGATTTTTCCCTGACAGGTGCAGCTCAGTGTGTGCATACACAAGGCCTGGAAGAAACTGAACCTACGGGTTGGGATTTCACATTGCTCTAAGAAACACTGGTCCACGTACAGATACTATGGATTCTAAGGATTGTAAACTTCATCAAAGACATTTTTATTTCTCTGAAATAGTCCAAGAACTTTTATAGCAGCAACAATAATAGCCTTGTTGCTTTTGTGGCAGGTTTGGGCTTCATGACTTGGTTCTTTTCTAGTATAATTAGCCTACTTTGTTTATCCTCTGTCCTGTAATCAAATGAACTCACTGTAGCATCGCTGTTTATGTAAGTGGCTCTCACTCCTGTATCCTGGGGCATCAATGCTTTTTCCCACCAAAACAGACCAAAACAATAATTCCATCTAGTATCCCTCATACAAAGTACCATCAGAACTGACTGCCTTGATTTTAGTTCTCTGTTGATCAAGTATTGTACATTCAGTGTGTGATTTCTCCTGCAGGAAGGAAGCACATAGCTCAGGAGTGTCTTCCTACCTGCAGAGGAGAACTCAGGGATTGCCCCCTTTGTCAACAGTGTTTCCATCCATTACACCATAAGAAATGACATTTGTATTACTAATAATGCCTCTTCAAGATAGAGCAAGTGTCTCCTGAGGTTGCTTTTAATACCTCTTTATGAGGTTGCAATAAGAGGTGTCCTGGAGTCTGTCAGCAAAACAGTGTTGAGTAGAGGGGTTGGTTCTGCTCAGTGCTGTAATGGTTTGGTAATCTCATTCTCCAGGATCAAGCCAATTACCATTTGCAGCATGCCCAGGTGTCAGCCAGCTGAAGATCAAAGCATTCTGGCCTGCTGTTTGAACATGACTCGTTTTCATGTCAGCATGACCATTGGGCAGTTAATGTGAATCTGGCATTTTTGGAACCTGTCTACTTTGAGAGTAGCATTAGTGCTTTAGGAGACAAAGTGTTTTCTTGCAGTCACTACAACACTGACTGCTTTAAGATTATCACGGAAAAAAAGTTAATCCACAAAAAGGAAAAAATGATCCTTCCTGAAGGTTGAAAAGCCCATTCTACTGTACCAGTAGTGCTGCACTTGGCTGTAGGTGGGTAGTGCAAGGAAGTGGAGATTTTGGCTTGAGAGGACTAAAAATCCTGCATGTTTCTCGATCTATTTCATAAGATTTTTGCCAGTTTGTATCTTCCCTATACATACATGCTGGAAATTCAGCAAAAGAATGTTGACTAAGAAAAAGACTTCTCCAAACTCCAGCGCTATGATAATTGTGCTCATACAAACCCATATAAAAGCTGCCTGAACAGCAGTAGTCAACCGTGCCAAATACATTCAGCTGTTTACTTTCAAGATAAGCAGTGCTGCGGGGATCTTGGCAAACAGCCCCCACTATTTGAAAGCTGAGGAAATTCCCACTGGGCCTGCTACCAAACAGTTTCTTGCAGCCATTTCATGGGCTTTTACTGCTGTGGTGTTCTGAAGCACTGGTGGTTCGCAGCCTCTCACTGCTCAGGAATCCAGCTGAGCTGCTTCACAGAGCGCTGCTCAGCTTTCCTCCGCTGCAAACGCAATTCAGCCACTCCCAGCTGTGTTCTGCCCACTTAAGGCAATGATTAATTTCCTTCCCAGGGCTTCAATATAAAAGTAATCTTCCCTGAGTGGTGTGCTGCATTTCTGTTCCTTTTTGCAACATTTTTTAATATTAGAGCTGTGAATGCTTGTTTTTTCACATTAGAGTTTTCAGAAATATCATGTCTTAACTTCCCATTTCTAATCTCATGGTCCTACAGAAACAGACTGAAGACAAATCTGTAGCTGAGAATTGTATTTTTATGTATTTTTATTTAATCTCTTTATATGGGAAATGCTACATATTGATTCATGCCTAATTGCTTACTACCTAGTAATAAAAAACTGTTTGTAAAGCCTGAGTAAAACCTGCTTTCCATCACAATAATTCATTTTTCAACTGCTGTGTGTTTCTATTATTTGTTATTTCTAGGCTGTATTGTAGGGACTAGCACCTGATAATGACAGTAATGGGTATAAAAGTTGGTGGTAGATTGCTAAGTTGGGAGGCCCAGCATTTTCTGCATTTGCCTGAAATTAATGTGTATGCCCAAAGGAGCATCCCCTGTTTCTCATGGCAGCTACACTGCTGCAGTTCAGACTGGTGCCCCATAAAGGTTGACTGCAGTGCAGCTTGAAGAATGAAGAAGTAGAATGATTTAAAAAACATTCATGTAGAATTTCCTAGAATCTAGACTATTGTAATAAAGTGATGAAACCTGTAATTAAAATGTTCTGACGAGCCATGGAACCATTCTTAAAGTTTCACCATTTTGCATCTGAGAGAAAAAAAATCTGTGGAACATCCATCAGTTTGATGAAAGCCTTTGACCACTCAGAAGTGAGCTGGGCTTTGAGGCAGAATGGAACGATGGCTGTCAGAGAGAACAGTCCTCAGCTACAGGAAAGGTCAACAGAATTCCAAGCCAATCTTTTTGCCGCACTGAATAGTAGCAAATGAGATGATTGCATCTGAGAGACCGCATGGTCTGTACTATTTTGTGCATTTGTGCTAGGTGGTGCACTGAAACAATCAATAGCACTCATTTCTGAACTATTCCAGGCTACAAAATGCCTCATGTAGGATTCAATTATTCTCTGGTAGTATGCTGTAAACAAGGTATTGGGCTGTAGGCATTTTTTCTGCTTTTTGCATCAGCTTTCCATCAGCTTATGACTCCATGACAATGAAAGATTATATCTTAAAGAAGAAAATATACATTCAAATTCACTGATAGACATAAACTTGAAATTTGATGTGCTTATGCAATTTCATTATTATATCTAACTAACAGTAGCTTCTTGACCAAATGAAAGTGGTGCACTACCACTCATGCCATGCTCGTGCAAGAGTCAGAGATTTGCATAGGAAATACATTGAACCGTGGGTTTCCACTCATGGAAAATTGCCAGAGGAGGATTCTGTGTACCTGCTCTTAATGACAACGGTATTCCACATACATGTGGGCACTTTTTGCTTTTAGCCAGATTAACTTTATGCTTGTTGTGCCAGAAGCATTGAGTGGTAGGTGTTGTCTGGATAAACAACAGTAAGTGCTGAAGCAATTCTCATACAGTGAGTTGGAATCTGTGAAAAGTAGGATGAGTAATAACACTTCAAAGATACTCTAGAAGCACAACAAACTGAATGCACCCTGCCAGCTCATGCTTCTAATCTTCAAACCAAGAAGTGGAGTCTTCTGCACAGGGTTAAACATGGGCACAGATGTTAACATGTTAGTGCCTACCCCCTCTGTCAGCAACATCTTTGGTTCTGAGACCACAATAATGCTGAAAAATACTGTGATTTCACAGAACTGCCACTTCACCAGCTGTCAGTTAAATTAAGTAGCTGCCCAGAAAAAAAAAATAAAATAAAATGAAAAGAATCTGAGATTCTGTGTGATTTATGTAAGGTGCTCTAAAAGATTATTTGTAAATATTTATGGTAGGGGTGCATAAATAAGCAGCAGTGTGTTGCATTATAGGTGGATCTGGGAAAGAACAAATTGCTACAATAAGTAGCTGAAATAAGTTACACAGCCAAATACTAATGCTATGTGTCTCTGCAGATACAGTATCAGATGGGCAAATGCAAGATTTATTTAGGCATGATAACATCTTCACTGTTGCAAAACTGTTAAATACCAGCATGTTTCAATTTGATGGTAAGCACAGTGTTTCTACAATTGCTGTGTCTCCTGAAGGGGCTGTGATGTATCTGCATCAACTTAAGGCTGTTAAAATTCAGTCATCATTTTGCTTGAAACCTGTTTGTTTTTCTGGATACTTGTACTGTAGCAGGAACTTGAAACATAGTTATGAAACTATGAAAAATCAGGTAGTGGCCATCAACTCTTGAGCTGCTCTAGCCCCTTTGATGTCTTCTTCCAGATGTCCCAGGAAATTTGAGGCCTGGAAATTCATTTGGAATTATAAGTCCAGTGGAATCATAGAATCCTAGAATGGCCTGGGTTGAAAAGGACCACAATGATCATCCAGTTTCAACCCCCTGCTGTGTGCAGGTCGCCAACCACCAGACCAGGCTGCCCAGAGCCACATCCAGCCTGGCCTTGAATGCCTCCAGGGATGGGGCATCCACAGCCTCCTTGGGCAACCTGTTCCAGTGTGTCACCACTCTCTGTGTGAAAAACTTCCTCCTAATATCTAACACCTAAACCTCCCCTGTCTCAGTTTAAAACCATTCCCCCTTGTCCTATCACTATCCACCCTTGTAAGCAGCCATTCCCCCTCTTGTTTATATGCTCCTTTTAAATACTGGAAGGCCACAATAATGTCCATCCAGAGCCTTCTGTTCTCCAAGCTAAACAAGCCCAGTTACCTCAACCTTTCTTCATAGGAGAGCTGCTCCAGCCCTCTGATCATCTTAGTGGCCCTCCTCTGGACCTGCTCCAAGAGCTCCACGTCCTTCCTGTACTGGGGGCCCCAGGCCTGGACTCAGTACTGCAGATGGGGCCTCACAAGAGCCGAGCAGAGCAGGACAATCACCTCCCTCTCCAGTAAAGGCAGGAGAGTTCAGGGTTTTTTTTTTAAGAAATAATGCTTTCTGAGCAATGGAAGCTATTTCACCCTGGGCCAATCTAATGTTCCTAGGCGCAATGTAACCAGCTCTACACTGGCAATTAGATTTGGAACGGTAATTCAGTTTTGAAGCAAATCCCTTGACTGTCTCATCTGCTGTGTCTTAGTTCAGTTTTGGGGGCAGTTGTGGCACTCCTGAAGCAAATGCTATTCAGCAGGAAAATAAATAAGGAATATTACACCAAAGGAGCAGTGCTTCTTCAGGGACAGTAGATTCCTAACTTACTTGTGGATTCTGCCACCAAAATATCTTCCAGCCTGTGGCTGCCATTTTTCCCTGGGCATTGAGCCACCAATGTAGTGGAGATGATTGGCCCAGGAAACTAGCTGACACCTCGACCAGGCTGAGCCTCCTGAGGGTCACACACCAGAGTAGCAAGGAGCCTTAGCATCGGTCACTTTCATCTACTGATCGCACTTTCAGTAGGGAAGAAAATGTATATGAGTGATTAGTAGTTGCTGTACTTAAGACATTAATCCCAGGATTCTGATGACAAAAACCTGAGGCCTCCCTGCTAAACAGTGCTATCCAGCATGGGGAGTGGCATTCAGTTGCCTAAATCTAGACGTTTAGTACCATGTTAAATGCTGTAATGTATCCACCCTTGCTACCAGCTGCTGTTTCAGAAGACGTGAGCCTTCTCTGAGGCATTTTTTCATATCTGACTGTCCCACATAGACATCTTGGCTACCCAAAGGCCTCTGGACTTGTCACATCGGTTTTAGCAGTGATGGTGAGGACTGTTTTAAGTCAGTTTTACCCACTGGTGTTTGTGTCAGTCTAAAGAGCAAGTTATTTATTCACATGTTTGAAACTAATTATAGGAGGCAATACTTTATGCAGAAGCAAGCATTTTTTATTCTGATATATCATATCCTCCATACAGTTAAACAATTACCAGTAAGCAGAACACTAGAAGGAGAAACTTTTAAGATTTTTAGGATAAGCAAATTAAATTTCAAGGGTAAAGAAGTCTGGCTGCATTATCCTTTCATTACTCTGAAGTGCAAAGCAATGGGCAAGGTGATAACACTGTTATCATCATGTGAATCCCAGAATCACAGAATTGCAGGGGTTGGAAGGGACCTCAAGAGGTCATCAAGCCCTGCAGGTTCCCTACAGGGCAAGGGATGTTCAGGCAAGTGTGGTGGTTCAGGCAAATGTTTTTCTTTTTAGTTGGCCATGCATGCAGATGCGCTTGCACATACATACGCTCTGTAGCCATGGTGTTCTCAGAGAAATTAATGTCTTTATTCAGTTTTACTTCGCCATTACTCATGTTGCTCTTTATCTGATAGTTTTCAGAAGTGTTTTGGCATTGATTCAGTTACATAGGAGCTGTTTGTATTTTCTAACCCAACTCCAAGCTAGCTGCTGTCGGTGCTGCAATGCGTATTTCCCCTGGGAGCTGCGCGCAGCATTGCTTGCATTCTGAAACAGTGCATGAGTTTGGTGTTTTTGTGCTGAGAAAGAAAGGCAAATGTATTTTTCTTACCTCCTACTCCTACCCTGTTTGTAGTCAGGTGCTGTCCGCTTCTGCTCAGCCTATGGTTGAGTTGTTGGGTTGTACTGAGAAAGTCCACACAACCCTTCTTTATTCCTCTCTGTCCACTGTGTTCTGTCCCACAGTGTTTCAAAACGCTTCCTTCCAAAGGTGGATTGATTTGTGATGTTGAGATAATCAACCATATGGTGCAGCAGGTAAGTCATACATGTTTTCTCAGTAGCCAGTGGCTGCTGGCTGTGAAAGGCATACATAGCATTACATTCATTTCTGTCCTAAAAATTCCAGTCACGGTCTCAAAATCTGCTAAAAACAGCAAGAGGAATGAAATGTTGTACAAGTCCATTTTAGACTGAATATTTATTTCATCTCAATGCCTCTCTGGTTTCTATTATAGTTCCTGTTTGGGCCCTGCACAGATTTATTTTACACTCATCCTACTGTGACAGAGGAGGAAGTTTCTCACAGCTAAATCTATTATGAATGTGTTATTAGTTCAAGTCTCATTATTGCATTACCTTTTCTAATCAAAGCGAAGAATCTGTTATTAACAATGTAATCTCTTTTCCTGATGGCTTGTTGTTATAGATACAACCATAAAAGCAATTGGCTTGAATGGTTCCTTTGCACTCAGGTTCTTTTTCATAACACAGATTACTCCTAATTACCATTTCTTAGTTACAGTGATTTAGAATTATGTTTTTGAGTCATGGCTTTCACAAGACTACGTGCACTGACAGTCTGGAGATAGCTTGGATATGATTGATTTTTCAAAGCTTTGCAGTGAAATTTGATTCATAGTTCTGACAAAATGAGTTTGTTGAGTAAAACCCTGTGCAATCATTGGAAAATGTATCACTTTCATCAGAATATACAACTTTTCTAAATTATATTTAGTATGACATGTAGACTAGTCAGCTCTAAAAATGTTTCCTGTAAGATGGTGGACTACAGATGAACTTGGCAGCCTTTTGTCAGGCAAGACAAACAGATTACAAATATTCACCAGGTTACTCTTCAGTCTCTGAATTTTCTTTTCAATGTACTCTGATTTACCCCCGGGATGATTGGCTTCCCTTTGAACAAGAATGAAGTCAGGTACAGCAAAGCTCTTAATTGTATTCATTTGCTAGAATTAAATATTTAATTTCAGTGATGAAAAGATACTCTGTTCTCTGCTGCCCACATTTTTTTTTCCCCATAGCTGTGTCTGATTTTATATTCTGCTCTTCCCATCTTATTTTGATACCAGAATATCAGAAGGAGAGAAACCCATTTCAAGTCAACATGCATGCTGAGATGTCAAAAGACACAGTGCACAAATTGCTCCGCTTTGTGTTTTTTTATGCAAAGGATTGGCAAGTATTTGTGCTCCAGCATCACTGATTCAGACAACTTCATACCAGCTGTCATCATCCTTGCTTCAGCATTCATTTGAAAAACAATCAAAGTGAAAATTACACTATTCAAATAAAGTGCTTCAATCTATCTTTGATCTGATCACTCAGAATCTCGGTTTTTGAAAGAGAATTTTACTTCTATTTCTAAGCGTTTTCTTCAAGCTGACATTATATTTTTAAAATATCCTACATACCAAACCAAAGTAACATCATTAATTAAATCACATGATTCACGTCGGTTTCTAGGAGGCTACTCACTAGCATTTGAAGACAAAACAAGCAAACAAACAAACAAAAACCAACACCTTTCCTCTTCTACCTTAAATCCCCAGACAGCTTTAAAAGAATCAACAACCAGAATCTTTGTCTTTGCAAAGATAGATACTGTTTAAATAAAAGACCATGCACCTGTGAATTTCCAATTAAATAATGAGTGAATAATAAGACTGATGAGATTGTATCCAAAGACTGATAAATCTGAGAACACTTGTATGTACGTATATTTATATATAAGTATAGTCTTACCTTTTCTCACAGAATCACAGAATTGTAGGGGTTGGAAGGGACCTCCAGAGATCATCGAGTCCAACCCCCCTGCCAAAGCAGGTTCCCTACAGCAGGTCGCACAGGTAGGCATCCAGGCAGGTCTTGAACATCTCCAGAGAAGGAGACTCCACCACCTCCCTGGGCAGCCTGTTCCAGTGCTCCGTCACCTCACTGTAAAGAAGTTCTTGCGCATGTTTGTGTAATAATTCTGAATTAAGATTGTTCCGATAAGGGTGTTATGTAAAAGGATTGCTACTGAGGGGCTGTGGGAGCCTTTTATTTCATTTTTTAGTTCTTTTTTTCTTGCTGTTTGATTTGGTTTTTGTTTTCTGCCAAAACTGAAATGCAGGGATCGAAGAAATGAAAACATGAAACAAAATTTTGTAAGTATAAAACATGAATTTATCACCATTTTCAGGAAAGTCAGGTCTGAGTCATCTACTCTACCTTACTCCAAAATGGCAGTATCTACAAGAGTTTCATGCATCATATTTTTTTGGTTCAGCCAAATGTCTTTGCCCTTCTGAACATCCTCATTCCTCATAAAGTACCTATCCTATCTTCCAAATAGAGGCTACATCTTTGAGCACCTCTTGCACTTCTAAGATGAACCTCTACACCCATTTTTAACTGTAATTATTTGTAGTCTTCTAGAGATGCTTAACAAACTTTGAGCTTTTCAACAGCGGGAGAAAGTGCCTTCCAAGGAGATTGGTGTGGGTTTTTGTATTTCAAAGTACAGTTGATGGGTGATAAGTTCTCAAGAACCAAACATAATTGAAGCACTGAAGAAGGCTGCAAGAAGTCAAGAAGGGAGCAGGAAGAAGTAAGTGGTGATTAAGCATTTCACAAGCTCCTAGGTGAACCCAGCCCACCTGTGATCTCAGGTAAGACAATAAGAAACGACACATCAGGGTCATTCCAGTGACTAACAGAAAAAAATAAAAGGATAAACTAGGTTTATGTTTCATCTTAGCCTATATGCATCAACTGGGACCTGATCCAGGTCTATAAATATCTAAGGTGTGGGGGGCAGAATGGCGAGGCCGGACTCTTTTCAGTGGTGAGTGGAGACAGGACAAGGGGAAACGGCAGGAAACTGCAGCATAGGAAGTTCTGCACCAATGTGCGCAAGAACTTCTTTACAGTGAGGTGACGGAGCACTGGAACAGGCTGCCCAGGGAGGTGGTGGAATGTCCTTCTCTGGAGATGTTCAAGACCTGCCTGGATGCCTACCTGTGCGACCTGCTGTAGGGAATATAGAATGTATACTAGAATGAATATTAGAATGTATATATATATACATTCTAATTACCGTCTAATTTATATTTTTTCAAGTTATTAACATTTTAACATTGGTCCACTGGTTCTTTTAGTGTGAGAAGTGATTTGAGTTTCTTGAATGACATTGCTGCTCAGATAATTTCTATTTTGTTTTACTGAAAATCACAAAGATCATATGAGACGCTTCTATGGTTGCTGAAGTACTAGTGTTATATCTCTTTTTATGTGCTCTTTTAATTGTCCATCAGTTTGCAGAGATTGGAGCCCTCTATTGAAATTTGCAAAGTGTGACACTGATTGCACACACGTGTCCTGTAAATGTGCTAAGGAAAACCAAAACCACCCAGGCAGAGTTAAAAACCTTCAAAAAATCTGATTTTCCTTATACTATAAAGAGTATATATGGAAGAGTTTATTACTGAACTTGGTATGTAGTTTGATAGTAATTTATTACTACCTGAACTATAGAAAACTGTTTGCATGCCCAAAGTTCCTGCCTGTTAGAACTGTTCTGTAGAAAGGGTCTGTGTGTAGCTGCAAAAGAAAAAGAACAAATGGACGTGCTCCATGCAAGTCTGCTTGGGCCTAAGAGCAGCTCTGTGGGATCAGAGACATTGGCAAAGCGGAGGGAAGCATGCTCTTGTATTGGAAGAACTGATGGAGTTGAAGGGTGAACAGAAGAGAAAAACATTTGGATATTACCAGCATTCTTTCACTTTCGCCTCCTCAGTTATCCTTGCCTACAAGCACTGCAGGTAAGGACCTACTTTCTTTTTTCTTTCTTAAAAGGATGCAGTTGGATGAGGGGTGTGTGTGTGCATCTCACAGCTCCACAGGCAATCCACTAGAGGCTAATAATTAAGATAGGATGTCATCATAGAAATACAGGCAGTCAAGTACTTCTGTGTCTATCTGTAAGTGGAAGCCACAGCTGTAACAGCTTGAAACAAACGGTAGTTAGTATTTTTCACAGAGATGGGTAGTTTATACAGAGCATGTAGAGATAGATTGGAGCTTTGGAAGAAAGGAAGGAATCTGTAAATTTCCATAGCTCAGGATTAGAATGTGACATTTCCCTTCACAAGAAAAATTATCTTCTGGATCCATTCCTTCCAGTATATCAACAACTTTCTCTCAATTACCTTTTAGTTCGAGTGAATAAAAGGCTGCAATCATCCTTTCTGACATGCCTTTAAAACAGCTTTTTCCAAATAATTTTCAATAATAACTGTAATTTAAACTTATAAGCACAGAAGTGCTTTAAAATAACTAGGTATTTTTATAGAGAAAGTGATGTCATTCTTCCTATCAGTGGCAAGAATATTCCTCTCACTCTTTAGTATTTGTTTGCTGATAAGTAGAAAGAGAATTAGAATATTAGCCATTACTTTAATGTTAAAAATGAATTATTCTTCTATCTTCTATTAACTTTGACTTTTAGTTTTTCAATAACCAAATGTGGCCTTTGAGTGTATTTGTGCTGTTCTGACAGGACTTGTGTGCACACTTGAGAATGGAATTTGATTCATTGTGAGTACTTCAATCTTCCCGAGATGCAATGAAATACAATAATAATAATAATAATAAAAAGATAACTTCCAAGCAGCTATCTTGAAACCTTCTTGGGGAGTTCTTTCTGCGGAAGAAAAGAAATATTTCATAGGTTTCAATGCACGACAAAAATATGCAAAGCAACAGCTTTTCCTTGACTTTGGTTCCAGCCATAAATTCCCGAGCAGTGAGATAACAGTTTCAGTTCCACACTTCTTTTCCAGCAGTCACTTTGGCTAGACCGGAGCTGGTTCTCAGATGGGTTCAAGGGTTGGTATTAGGAACATCTCCACTGATGTGGAACTTCTCTTCCCTCAGTGAGACCAAGCACCACTGCAGGATCCCGGGGACACGAAGGTTTCTGGGGCCTGGAGTTCTCCATAAAAATCTGATTCCCTCTTACTTCCAGCAAAGAACTGGGTAGAGCAGTGAAAACATGGTGGAATACAATTCTTCTTTGACCTCTGGTGCACCTATGTGGCTGTTATTCCACTTTCACTCCAGTTATGATATTTTACTTTTTTTTTTTTTTTACTTTAGACCTTCCCCTGTCCAAGATAAGCTTGCATACGCAGTGCCTTCTACTTCTGCCAAGGTATACAAAGGGCATGCTTGATTTTCACTGTGGAAAAAATTAGTTGCGAGGACCTAATGAGTCAGTAAACCTCCTAAAGAGTTGGAAGAAAGCCAGACAATTAGTTTGCAATTTAGCTTAAATTTGAAATGATTAAAATCAATGTTTTGTTAATGTAGGTTGTGCTGAAGAGCACCTGTCTGCTCCTGTCAATTAGAAAGATGTACCTGCTTGGAAGTCTTCCTTAATTGATTGCCTATATTGTCACGTAATGATCCTCTTCAGTGCAACATAAAGTTGCTCAGAGTAAGTACTTTTTATAGAGATGAATGACCTATTATAAAATCAGACACTGGGGAGAGAAAGGCAGCTTTAAATGTTGTTTGCTCTCTATATAAAGTAAATGGGTCGTAGAGACAGTATAAACCCTGTAAGTTGTGTTACCTTCCTGCATTTTTTTCCATTTGACATTGAGAATAGTGCTTGTTATGCAATGCATCACAGTTCCTGAATTAACTGCAACTGCAGCCCTTCCTGTGGCCTCCACAAACCTGTGAACAAAGCGAGGTGCTTTAGAAACCATACGATTTCTCGGGGTGGAACCCTGTCATCAGCTGTCTTCAGACCAAGGTTTTAGGCTATAAATCCTGCAGTTTGGCAGCATCGCTGCCTCTGCAGCTCCAGCCCCTCAGTGGTAATTGTAGGGTAATATAATAAGCAGTAAAACAATAATTGACACTTGTGTGCTTTAGCTTACCAAGTCAGTCACACTTAAGTAGTTCTTTCTCAATTGTTGTTAGGAAAGAAAATCATAAACTACTAAAACTGACAGGAAAAAAAAGGCAGGGAAGGGAAAATGGAGAAGGGAAGAGAGAAAAAGGAAACCATCATTGTGCTGACTCCAAGTTAACTGTTACATTCTAAGGGCATAAGCAAACACTGATGTTCACGGGACTGTCAGAGGATGTCAGCACACAGCAAACAGCACTGTTACAAGTTCCAGCACCACAAACCCTGTGGTACTGCAAGGGAGCTTGAATCACTGTTAGGCTAAAATGGTGTGCAAGCAAGAAGTGAAGGATTCCTTATATAAACAGGAATTTTGAATGTAGAATGCTTTAGTATTTTCCTAGTGTTCTGTATTTAAAGCGTACAGGTTTTAGCCTTAGCTAAGACAAAAAGTGTTGTCAGGTTAATAAGAATGAAAAGAAATAATCATAGGGAAGAGATGTAAAAACAATGAACCTTTTACCTCTTCAGCTAGGATGGATCACAGCTTAAGAATATTGATTAATGTGACTGTGGACTATAAAAGATTAGATCTAATCTGCTCATTGTTAAAATGACACTAAGTACCCCAACATAATATTTTTGATACTGCAGCTGTCAGCACCTAGAGCGTGTCTGAAGAGGTCAGCACTGAAAGAGGTTCTGTTGCATTTCATCTGCGTTAGACTGTGGTTTCCACGTCACTGTTGTGGCTTGCAGAAATAATAATATTGTTATACACAATGGAGGTGAAACATGCTAAGTATGAAACTATTCAGAATAAAAGGATCCTTCTCCGACCTGGAGTATTAGAGTTCTAGAGGAGGAGAGGTAGTAACAGTAGATATAGATGGTTACAGATGATGTAGACAGTAACAGATGATGTAGCTGGCACAATGTGAAGGACCAGCAGGACGTTAATGGTTGCAAAGCAGTGCATTTGGCTGAGTAATGCTCAGAACAGACTTTCAGGACAAATGAGCTTTACTTCAAGCCTCAGTATGAAGAATTTTACAGGTGTTTGGGTGTCCGTGGGAAGGACGGATTCCAAAGTGTAAAGAGTAATACAGTTGAGTAATACAGGATAGGTTCCTTGGAACTGTGGCAGCATGAGATACCGAGGCATATGACAAAAAAAAGATGACAACATCATGGTTTTCAAGGCAAGAGGAAAGTGTGTTGCAAGCAACAACAAACAAGATGACAAGAATACTTGTTGAAGACCATCCCAAACACATAGCTCAAGTGAAAATTACAAGGTCATTTGTTTTCAGAACACGCTCTGAGTACATTGAGTGGTTCAGAGCAGAACTCAAGTGCTCTTGTGCAAACTCAAGCATTTAGACCTGTGCTGGCTCTGAGCAAAGCAAGCCAGAGGGCTCTGTGCCATCCTCTGTGAAGCAGGGATTTTTGCCCAGGCACAGGGCTGGAAACAAATAAGAACAGATTAGCATTTTTTTCTTCTAAACTGTAGAAAATATTCAGAATCATGTCTCCAGAAAGGTCAGAGGCAAAGGAATTGCCTCGCTCTGGCCTATATTTTAAGTAGGCTTCTGGTGCTTACAGAGATGAGTGGATCTAAACCAAAAGAGGGGAGGTTTAAGTCAGATGTTAGAAGGGAATTCTTTACTCAGAGAGCAGTGAGGCCCTGGCACAGCTGCCCAGAGAATCTGTAGGTGCCCCATCCCTAGAGGTACTCAGAGCCGGGTGGGATCTAATGGGGAATCTGATCTAATGGTTGGCAATCCTGCGCATGGCAGGGGTGCTGGAACTTGATGATGTTAGAGGAACCTTCCAACCAGAGCCATCCCACGATTCTGTGATTTACAGCAATGCCATGGAGGACCTGAAGGGCAGCAAAGACTCCAGAGTTTAATCACATAGAATTATTGCCAAGTACAAGACAATTACTTCTGGTCTGGAAGGCATATCCTGATCCTGTGGGAAGTGGGAAATACACTCCATGTGTCAGGCCTGGAGGGAAGGAGAGTGAGGGCTGCCCTGCCCTGAGCTTCCTGCAGAGGGGCACTGGGGAGAGAGGTGTGGTCCCTTCCCACTGATACCCAACAGCAGATAGGAAGGATGGCTGAGAGCTGTGTCGGAGAGGTTTGGGTTGGACATCAGGAAGAACCTCTTTTCTGAGAGGGTGTTTAGACACTGGGATAGCCTTCCTGGAAACGTGGTTGGTGCCCCATGCCTGCAGTGTTCCAGAGGCATCTGGGTGATGATCTTCATGACAGGTTTATCTGAGGTTCAGCCCTGAGGTGGTCAGGCAGTTGGACTGGGTGATCTCTGTAGGTGTATTCCAACTGAACCATTCTATTTGATTCAGTGCTAAAGGAAAACACATGTGCTTACAGAGGAGAAGGCAGGGTTACACTGAGAGGTCTGTGGATTTACTCAGGCAGACGCATCACCCTTTCATTGCTTCACTGTCGCTTTGAGAGGTGTTTGATCCTCCCACAGGAAGCACAACAGCAGTAAGAGCTCGGCAGCACCTGAACCCACTTCCCAGCGTCGAGGCCTCGCAGCTTCGCGCGGGCCGAGCAGAGCGGGACCGAACCGGAATCGGGCGGCGCCGAGCCGAGCCGACCCCGCGGCCCACAGGCCCCGCCCCGCGCGGCGGAGGCCGACCCGGCGGCGCTGGCGTAGGCGCTGACGCCGCGTCCCGCCTCGGGGCCAGGCCGGGTAGCGGCGGGCGAGGGGCGCCGTTAGCTGCCGGGTCGCCCCGTGGCGGTGGCCCGCCGCAGGCCATGCGGTAGCGGAACGCGCCGCGCCCGGGCTCTCGGTGGCCATGGAGCGGCTCCCGGGCGGCCGGCGGCTCCGGCTCGCGTCCTCGCTGGGGCTGGGGCAGCGCTGCTGGGAGGTGACCTTAGACGAGGAGCGGGGGCTGCTGGCCTGGCGCGACCCGCGTCCGCCGCGCCGCGGCGCAGGTGAGTGGAGCTGCGGGAGCGGAACGCTCCTGGGCCGCGGAGGGGAGGGGGCGGCGCGGAGCACCTGCCGGGCCGGGCCGCCCGCGTCGGGGCCGGCCCGAACTCGCAGGGGTCGGCAGAGCAGCGGCTTCGGGGCGGCTCGGGACGGCGTGACCCTGAGCGCGGCCGGGTCCCGCGGCTTCCTGCCCGCGGGGGCGCTTTGTCGAGCCGAGCGATTCCTGCACGTGTCGGGGGCTTTCCCCTGTCAGGGACCAGCCGGTGTAACCCGCAGCGTCTGGGGTTCAGAGTCCAGCCGCTGAAGGCAGATGGCGGTTTAAGGAAACGCGGCCCTTCGGAGCGTGGCAGGCAGCGGAGCCTCAGGGCCGCGCCGGGCCGCCCGGGGGCAGAGCAGCTCCGGGGCTGTCGGCTGTCGCGATGCGGAGCCTAGAGCTGTCCCAGGAGCCCGGCACGTGATGCGAGCGCTGCGAGCTGTTAAGCATCTGGGAATGAGGCTCTGATAACAAAGGGAGGAACCCGACCTGCAGCTGGATGAGAAAACCTCCGGCTTGTTTAATTTCGCCCTATTGTTTCTTGTTCATACGTGGCAGCCTGCAGCTTTTGATGTTACGTTTACGTTAATCACAGTAGGACGTGACGCACTCAGGGAACTTTAAAAGTGGCTTTATTTCATCGATGTGACTTTGATACTGCTAAAAAAAACCACTTCCATGCTGGGGCTGTTTTGTTTTTTCTCAAGTAGTTATACTTGAAGCAGTTTGCTTTCTGAAAGCCTCTATGGAACAAAAGGTTTAACCTGTGTGCATTCCAGTCCTGGGAATATTTAATACAGACTATAATAGTCTATAATGTGCTAATAGAGTTGTTTGTAGATTCCCATTTGTGCGGTTTCAGTAGGACTGACTTTAAAAACTGCAGATGGGAGAGTTTATTGCCAAAACGATGTGACAGAATTGTAGGATGACTTCTGAAAATACCTGAGTACCAACGGCCTCAAGTTTTTTCCTATTTTTTAGGTGGCATTTTATCACGTTGTTTGACCTCTTGGTTTTTATAGAATTGTTACTCCCATTATTCTTATGTCCCTATTAGCATGGGGACATCAGGAAATGTTTCATGTACTCCTTCTTTTCACAGCAGCTGCTGTTGTGTGGATAACTGCTGTCATCTTCACTTTAGGGATGGAGGAACTGAGGCAGAGAAAGAGAGGAACTAAATGAGTGATAGAAGGGTTGACTAGAAGGTTGTTGGGGAAAGGTGAGGTGTAGATATCTCCAGTCCCACGCAAGTTCCCAAACTTGACTACTAAAATAGTTCTTCCCTTACCACATACTTTATTTTAATATTTCCCTGTTGTTTTCTTTTTAAATCAGAATTTATTAATTATTTGTGATGTTCAAAGAAAGAAGAGGAAAAGAGAAAGGACTGTATGAATTAGTTGTTGCAGTTTACATGACTGCAACTTGGCCATGGTTTGAATACGTTTTTTGAATACGTACTCTTCATAATGATAACATCAAACCCATACTTTGTTGTTGTCCTTTTGCTATTGGGCATATGCAGTTTGACTTAGTCTAGGTTTTTATCAGCAATATAGCTGGGAAGTGTAGTTTGATACTTTAGGTGTGCAACTAAATGAACTTAAAACTGCAAAGACAAATTAAATCTGCTGAGTTAAATGATATAAAAGGAGGTAAGAGGAACTTAGCTGAAATACGGAGTTTCAAAGCCTTTTGGGGACAATCGCTCCCACTAGGTGAAGTGGCCCCTCCTTTGTAGAAAATTTTGTTGAATTCTGTGAAGTCCTTTTAAAAATCCTTTTCTGAACTTCTTGGTTGACTGATAAGCTACAGCAAGTTCAATGGCAGCTCCTTTCTACTTTACGAAACTTGCTTTAGACTATACATGCCCAACCTACCATTTGATGGTATTGTTTCTTTTGTTAATGTTTTAATAAAAAATAAAAAGTTTCGTTACGAACATTAATTATATTACATATTTTATATGCAGCAAGAGATAATTGTTCTTTACCCAATGTGGCCCAAGCAAGCCAAAATATTGGACACCCATGCTTTACACCATGAAAGAATGCCGTGGAGCTTTAAAGCTCTATTATTACACCTCTGAAGTTTACAGGTGCTTACAAGCAAGTTTTCTTGTTTATTTGCTGAGCCAAGCTAAATATGAGCCTGTCCTGAAGCCATTTTGAGGGCGCATGTCAGAATCCTGGAAGTGGTAGAGGCAGAGTGGGACATAATAAATAAGGCCCTTTTTGGGGTGGTTTCTGAAGTGGTACTCAGCTGGAGATTATTTGGGTGGCAAGCCTGGTTACTGAGTGTGGCTGCTCTCCTGTTCTTACAGGATTTTGAGATATGTAGAATCAGAGGAGGAAAGAGAAAGTGGGAGAAGAAATAGAAATGCTTAAGTGTTCTGGAAGGACAGCTGTAATGGGTGTAGAGAAAATACAATAAATGATGTAACTTCTCTGCTTAAAGCCCTGATTAATTTGTGTGTTTTCTGAGCTTGTGCTTCAGATAGCAGTTTTATATTACTGCCATCTTTCTGTTTTTCAGCTTTAAGACCTGGGATGGCTCATTGTGTTCCCTGCAATTATATTGGAAACATGAGCATCGTGCATGATGGTATAAATAAGTTTTGTAACATGGAAGGTGGTTAGTTAGAAGCATATAATTTCAGAGGTGTAGCTTGACCAAGATTGGTATCTTTCCTCCATTTAGCGTTTAACTACGTGACTACTGTACAGAATGCCTAAATAGAGACTTAATTATATAGTAGAAGCATTCTGTATTTTTGTTGTTGAGTAGGTAGTCATTGCAGTGAAACAATCTTTAAAAATATCAAATCAGAGCTGCCTGTATTCTGTTTATTGGCTTGCACTTAGTTGTGCAAATTAAAGTGGTTTGGTACATATTTTCTCAAAGTCTTCAGACTTTTACAGGTAAGGAACGAGTGCTATTAGTTAGAAGTACTGTGGAAGTACTGAAATAAACATCTCTTCCTTACTACATCCAAATTCAGGATCATATAGGAAGCAACAGAGACTGTTGTGTTTAGGGAAAGTGTAGTTCTGTAAAATATGGGAACATCCACTGGTTTTGCATGTTTGCACAACGAAAATATTAAAAAAAAAAAAAAAAACCACTGTTAAAATGCCACTTGTGAAGGAATAAATATGAATTCAGCAATATTACTTCTAATTCTGTCACTGAGAAGGTGATAATGAAGACGTAACTTGCTTATTCAGGCTGTGGTATGTTTTTATATCCTTAACTCTTTGGTACTGTTTACCTTCCCTCGTCCTACTGGACCTTGTTTAGCAGTATCGTATTTTCAAGAGCTCTCTTCAGTGCTGAGGTTCCCATTTCCTGTTCTCTGGTTGGATTTGTATGAACTCAGAGTGAAAACCTTTATCTGAATTTCTTCAAATGCTTCTCATTCACTTCTAGCTATAAACCTTTTTTCCTAGGCATCTCTTCAAGTACACTGGAGAACGTTCTTTTTCAACCTTGAAACACTTGTACATGAGATTGAGTTGTAAATCATAAGTAGCTTATGCAAAGCTGCATTGATCAGTTGTTCTCTATTGTTCTGTTATTTCCTTGTGTTGATGGCACGTTCTGTTTTTCAAGTAATGTGATAAAACTTTATGTGCAAAATTCTGTAGGTTATGTATTGTGTGTACTTAATGGACTTTGTAAGTCTTGGCTAAGACAGGACCGTGCCTGGTTCTAAGGCATTATAAACACAGAATGAGATTGTTCTGTCACTTTCCTGTTCTGGTGGTGGTTGTTGTTATTGTAAAGTACAGGCAAGAGGGCTATAATCAAACTAGGCACTGGACTGTGTACTTTTGCTTGTTGTGTGCTCTTAACCTTCTTTTTTCGTTCTTCAAAATTCTATTCGCTCAGCCTGTTTTTTTCCTGCTTTCTCCTTAAAACAACCCCTTGAGGAAGCCTCAGGGCAAGCGTTAACAAGACCAGCGCCATTCTGGCGGTGTGGATTGTAGAGAACACTCAGTTTAATAAACACAGTACAGAGACGAAGGAGGTGGGCTTGCTTGGCACCAAGGTCTGTTCAGCATCTGCAGTGTGCTGATGCATCCCTCATCAAGGCGGCCTTCCTTCGGTTGTTTGCAGGTGGCATAGGGCTGGTAAGGGAATCTGATCCATACTTATGTCTTGGTGGTTCCACTGGCTGTGTTGAGCTGGTAGGATATGAGGAGTAACAACCCAGGCAGTTGCTTCTTCCCGTGGAACATGCATTATTCAAATATAGATGAATGGTTAATTAACCAGTACATGTTTTTCTACATGTACCTGGTTGCTTTGCTGTTGTTTTGATTGTCTGCTTATTGTATTTTCTTTAAGTTTTTCCTTAGGGGGAAAACATGCAACTTGTTAAGTAGCTTCTTGTTTTAGCAGTGAAATATGCTAGTCACAAATTTCTTGTTTTGTTTTGTTTTTTTTACTTCTGGTAATTATGCTTTGTACCCTTATGTAGAATTTTCACTTATCCTGGTCTTTATTAGATACTACTTTTTGTAGTATGTAATCAATATAATTTAACATGCCTTATGGAGAGCTTTCTTACTATTTTCTAGCCTCCAGCTGAAGGGAAGTTTAAACTTAGGACCTTAAAAAAAAAAAACCCAACCCTTAGTGTTTGTGCTGTCTGTAACAGGAAGCTGGTTTTCAGAGTGACTGAAAAAACGTCTTTTGTTTTTAATCCTTAATATTTTTTAAGTCAGGGAAGTAGTCATACTGGTAAAACTGAATGCCAGTGTACTTATGGGGTTGAGCTGATTATTTAACAGAAAACTAAATGTTGTAATCACGGTTGGTTTTTATCTTTTGGCACGCTGAGCTAGTGCATTTCATAGAGAATTTGGCCCGTGGAACACATGGTTGGCAGTGATAAATGAACAAATCTTGACTTGGGTTCTGAGCAGGTTTGCTTGCAAAGTGTTCTTTGGGGGTTGCAAACAGAGATGATATACTAAAAACCCATTCCTACAGAGAAAATGCGCTTAGCGGCCTTTAATTCCTTTATTCAGAAGGCAATCTCAGTTAGTGTTCACCTTATGGTGTGCTTTTTCTTCTTTCTTAATGTGGGGAAAAGTAGTAGGCATTTAACACTGGTGTCATTTTGGTGATACCTCAGTTTGCACTGACTCAGAATGAGCAATGAGTGGCACAGCCATCGTGCTGGGAAGATTGTTGATTGGATTATCTTTTTTCTTTGTTATTTGCCATGTCTCTACATTCAGCTGCTCTGGCTCTATTGTGTTTTGTATGCTAGAGATTGAACAAGGTGAGACATGAAAACATGAACGTCTGAGGTTGTTTGAGTTTAAGCTTAAGAAATTTGACCTGTACTTCAGCATTTTTGCACTTGAGATTCAGTCTCTTGAATCGAGATGAAAGGTTGAAAGAAGCGTATTATTTCACATGGAATTTTGCTTAGGTAGATAGTGAGGAGGACAAGGGGAAATGATTTCAAAGTAGAAGAGGAGAGATGTAGATTAGATGTTGGAGAGCATTTTCTCTGACGGGGCAGTGAGGCCCTGGCACAGCTGCCCAGAGAAGCTGTGGGTGCCCCATCCTTGGAGCAGCTCAAGGCAGGGTCGGATGGGGCCTGGTGCAGCCTGAGCTGGTGGGGAGCAGCCCTGTCTGTGGAAGAGGAGTTGGAACTGCATGGTCTTTAAGGTTCCTTCCAAATGAAGCTATTCTATGATTTTGTAACACTAAGTTATATAGTGATAGAGTTATATGTCTTCTTTTTGGCACAAAAGGACATAGGAGTCCTGGTAGGTGCCAAGTTGAACACAAGGCTGCAGTGTGCCCTTGCTGCTGAGGAGGCTAATGGTGTTCTTGGCTGCGTTAGGCAAAGTACAGTAGCAGATTGAGGAGGTCATCCTTTCTCTGTGCTCAGAATTGGTGAGGCCACGCTTGGTGTGCTGTGCCTAGTACATGGATGTACTGGAAAGTCCAACACAGGGCCGCCAAGGTGACGTGGGACCCGGAGAGCCTGTCCTTTGAGGGGAGAGGCTGAGAAAGCTGGGCTTGGCCAGCGTGGAGAAAAGGAGTCTCACAGGGAATTCATCAATGTCTATAAATACCTGAGGAGAAGGTACAAAGAAAATAGAGCCAGGCTTTTTTTAGAGGCCTGGTGCCAGGACAAGAGGTCATGGGCTGGAACATAGGAGGTGCTGTCTAAACATGAGGCAGCACTTCAGCGCTGTGTGGGTGGCTGAGCACTGGCACAGCTGCCCAGGGGCTGTGAAGTCTCCTCCTTGGAGATCTCCAGAAGCTGCCCGGCTGTGGCCTTTGGCACTCTGCTCTGGGGGTCCCTGCTGGGGTGGGTTTGGGCAGAGGAACGCAGAGGGCACTGCCAGCCTCAGCCATGCTGTGATTTGTACTGATACAAATTCTTGAGCTCTATTCAAACACAAAAGCTTAGTTTTCGTAAGTAGGGAATTTCTGAATAACTTGTTTGTATGTGAGAGAGCTTTGCGTCTTTCTGGCCCTCTACAACTGCTGTATTAAGGAGTGTGTGCTTTTGACTATACTGTAGATTGGTGAATTCTGTCAGAGCAGTGGAGCTACTGAAGGGCATTATTGACATAGCTGGTGTTTATAGAAGTTTCTGAAAGATTCTCTCTGATCCCACAGATTCACAGAGGGGAGGTGAGATCAGGCTGGTTTGTTGTTGTTGTTTGTTCTGGGGTTTTTTTGTTTGTTTTTCTCCCTCATGTTTTTGTTCAGTAATGTGTTTTTCAGGGATACGTAATTCTTCTGCACATATTAAACTGAAGTACTAATTCTAAGTGGGTTTTTCTCTTGCCACACCTGTGAAGAGATTTGCTAGAAAAGCAGGACTTCCACAGTCGTTCTCAGGAGAATATATCTGAAGATCAAGGAGAGCTTAGTAGAGCTGATTTCAGGGTCCAAAGTTGTTAATATAAGTTAGGTATTTTGTGCATTTTAGCACAAAAAGCATGCTCCAAATAAATGCTTCCTGTCATACTGATTTGGAAGTGGTTTTCATAGGACCATGGAATCTTGGAATTGCTCAGGTTGGAAAAGATCATCAAGTCCAACCTCAACCTACCCATGCTATCCTAACTCCCCACTAATAAATCATGTCCCTGAGTGCCACATCCAAACTGTTTTTAAATGCATCCAGGGATGGTGACTCAAACAGTTCCCCAAGGAGCCTATTTCCGTGCTTAACAACCCTTTCTGTAAACTTTTTCCTGATATCCAACCTAAACCTTCCCTGGCACAACTTAAGGCCATTTCCCCTCATCTTGTCACCAGTGAGAAGAGACCAACACCACTCTCGCTGCCATCACCTTTCAGGTATTTGAAGAGAGCAGTAAGGTCTTCCTTCAGCTTCCTTTTCCCCAGACTAAACAACCTCATTCCTTCAGTCGCTCCTTGCAGGGTGTATTCTCCTAGCTCTTCAGAAGAACATCTCTTGATCTGTTTGCTATTTGTGTGTTTGACAAGCTTTCACTTTTTCCTCTTTTTTTTTTTTAATACAGAAAATGCCTAATAGAACAATAACTTCTGTTGCTACTCCTATCATAGAAGCTAAACAGTATCCAATATATCATGCTTGCGTAATTTCTGGCTGTCAATAGAGTATGACAGCATACAACAATTGAGAAGAGCTGCTGGCAGAAGGAGGGAAAAAAAAGCGACTCAATTAGTAGCAAATGAGCTGTTGTCACCACTGTGAAGAGGTCATGAAAAATCTTTCATTTTACATTCCTTACTATCAACATGGCACTTCTTCAAATTAGCAAGAATTATAGGAAATGTAGAGTACAGTAACAAAACTATTGCTCCTTTTTGTCTAATATCTCTTACTTTCTCATATAGCAATATATAGATATGTAGTTGTAAGAGAATTATAATATTATTTATGAGTTGCAGATGACACCAAGCTGGCAGGAAATGTCAATGTGCTTGAGGGTAGGGAGGGTCTGCAGTGATCTGGAAAGGCTGGATTGAGGCCAGTGAGATGAGGTTCAACAAGATCAAGTGCCAGGTTCTGCGCTTTGGCCACAACAACCCCAAACAACACCACAGGCTTGGGACAGGGTGGCTGGAAGACTGTGTGGAAGAAATGGACCTGAAGGTGTGGTTGATGCTTGTCTGAACATGAGCCAGCAGTGTGCCTAGGTGACTAAGAAGGCCAAAGGCATCCTGGCTTGTATCAGAAATAGTGTTGCCAGCAGGAGCAGGGAAGTGATCATCCCTCTGTACTCAGCTCTAGTGAGGTTGCAGCTTGAATACTGTGTTCAGTTTTGGGCCCCTCACTACAGGAAAGACACCAAGGCTCTGGAGTGTGTCCAGAGAAGGGCAGTTGAGCTGTGAGGAGTCTGGAACACAAGCCTTAAGAACAGCTGGGGTAATTGGGATTATTTAGTCTGGAGAAGAAGACGCTCAGGGTGACTTTATAGCTCTCTCCAACTACCTGAAGGGAGGCTATGGTGATGTGGGGGTCAGCGTCTTCTCCCATGTAACTTGCAGTAGGCCTCAAGTTGCAACAGGGGTGATTCAGGTTGGATGTTTTCTTAACATCTCGAAAAAAGTGGTCAGATGCTGGTACAGGCAGCTGGGGAGGTGATGGTGTCACTGTCCCTGGAACTGCTCAAGAAACATTTAGATGTGGCACTAAGGAACATGGTTTAGTGTGGAATATTAGTGATAAGTGAGCAGTTTGACTGGATGATCTTGGTGGTCTTTTCCAACCTTAGTGATTTTATGCTTCTGTATACATTTGTACGCGTGCTGCTTGCTTGTACATAAATACACAGAATTTTCGGTTCCATTTCAGTTTTTTTTTTTTTTTTTAAGTCAAGATAAAGGCTGGGAAGTTTGAAAGTGCTAATGAAAATGAGACTAACTTCTCTGTTTGACAGGACTCATGAAGACTGAGAATGTGTTGAGAGCGTCAGAGAGGGGGGGAAATGTTGTGGGTGGAGAAAATTATTTCATAATGTAAGAAAAAGAGGTCTTTAGAAGCACTGTCTTTCAGAATTAATGTTGATGAAAGGGAAATACATTCAGCAGTACATAAACATAACATTTAGAATTTGCTTCTTAGGAGATCTGAAAGTTTTAAAGTCTATTGGGATTTAAAAATGTAAGAATTCATATGAATGCCCTTCTTTTGTAAGCCGTCTACTTACTGGAGAGTGGCAAATAGCCTTTATAGTCTTTGCCACTAGATTTAGTTGCATGTCCTTTGAAATAACCTGTGCTGTTCATTGACACATATCTGGGTTAGGGGTCATTGAAGGGGCAATTTCTTTGCTCTGAAAGCAGCATTACTGGATTTTGGCTTCATGTGAAAAACGTTTTTATGCTCAGAATATCTACCTTTCACAGAAATTGTAGTCATTTTAAATATTAATGAAGGTAATGCATAGGTGATTATGGATGGTGTGCTTGGAGTAAATGCAAGAGAAAATTGGAAATATTCAGCAGGTTTCTACTTACATTCTTGACTGTGTTTAAGAATGAGTTGCTTTAAATGTATTACTGTATCGTGTATAGAAATAATCATTCTGGTGCTGTTTTAAGGTGTACATGTGTAAAACCTTGTGTTCATACAGATAACTGTTTTGTACCAACCTCTGAGATCATTGCTGTAGAAGAAACTGAACTGAACAAGAAACAGCGTAGTACTGGCAAATGGCAAAAAATGGCAAAGCCCCATGCTTTCACAGGTAAGGCACGTAGAGGCTCGGGAGGCACACAGTGATTATTTTGTTGGAGATATCATAGGGCAGACAGGAAAGGAATCTTCAGAATGAATATTATTTTTAACAGAAAAGATGTATATAAGATATCTTTCAGCATGCATTTGTATTTTCTTTGAAAAATTAAACCCTTCTTTTAGGAGCTCATGTCATTTGAGTTACGTCGTGAAGTGCTAGCTAATGTTGTATTTCTGCTGCTGGATGGATCTGCAGTAGAACAGTCGCTTTATACTGCTTCACCAGGAAGTCAGAAGGCTGAAAAAAATGACCCCTACATGTTTGGGTTGTTTTGTTTGTTTGTTTTCTTTTTAATTATCCCTAATTGTCAGAATGTGTGCGTATAAATGTTGTTTGTGCTACTGACTGTGATTTTGAAGTGCCAAGAAAATGTTCAGACTGTTTTGGGGAAACAGTGCTGCAAAGCAGGGACAAATGGGATTGCTCACATAACAAAGGTTGATCTTATAGAGTGCTTTCTTCACATTCAGTCCTTCAGTATTACTGTTTGGTGGTACTGTAGATGGAAAAGTAAGAACACTTATGTTCTCATCAACCTAGTTCAAAATACACAACAAGATTTAAACTTTTTTTCTATTATTACAATTTTTTTTTTAAACTACTTTTTCTCAAGTTTCAGCTTTATGAAATTAAATTCACCCTGTTCTGTTGGTTACATGGGACCTGATACAAGTATATCCCAAACCCTTGTAAGCTTATGACCGTTTATATCAGGTAGATAATGCAGGCTTGAATATAGCTTAAAAAATCAGTGTATGCTTAGTGAACTTATGTACGTCTTCTGTATCAGTTTATGGAGAATGAATTGCATTTGGTAGTTGAGTACCTGCTATGAGGTGAGGTGAGGACCTAGAGCGGATATTTTCACTTATTTTTGCAGTTTTACCTTTTATGCTTTCATTTGCAGAAATGTGTACTGAGGGTTAATTACCGCTTCTTCAGAAAGGCAGATGTTTCCGAGGGGTGTTTGAAATGCATTTCCCATTTTGCAGAACAGTCTCATTGTGTTTCCCCTTATTTATGTATTTCTCTTTATTAGTTTATTACGTGAAAAAAGCCCGAAATCACCGCTGGCGGTGCAGAGACGTGACGTTTTGGTGTGCTGATGAGTACTTGTGTAACCAGTGGATACAGGCACTGAAAGAATTACTTGAAATGCAGAGTAAGTTCAACTGAAGCACCAACATTGGCAGCACAATTTTATGAATGTGTGTCAATTAAGATTATTTTGAGATCTCTGGTATCTTTTTGAGCTCTTGAGGCTAGCTTCTGCTTATGAAGTAAGTGAGGTGGGAATTGAAATGTCTCACTTCTCTTGTCATTACTTTGCATCATGTGTGTTTTCTAAGCTGTACTAAATGTGTATTTTACTCTCAGTCGGGACTAAAATGTCTTGCACCTTTTCCCTGGATATAATTTTCTCTTTTTTGCAAAATAGAGGCACATTGGAAACTTAGCAGAGATTTTAAAAGATTCTGAGAAGGAGCAAGTTTAAAATTGGAAATTTGTGGTACTCTGGAGATCCAAGGGCAAGTATTATAGTAATTGTTACACTTGTGGGTGACTTTTTCTGCTTTGCGTATCCACTCTTTGTATTTACCAGTGTGTGAGGGCTGCTCCAAAAGTAATGTCTCCTATTTTATTATGTTGGCCCACAGTGTCATAGGCAGATGTTGGTGGCAGTAGAAGTTGAATCTCCCCACCAGCATCCTGTTACATGTTGTTGCTGTGTGAGAGGTGGCAGCAGAGGGGCAGTCTGACAAAATGACATCCGACATCGAAGTGCATATGAATCAAAGGTGTGTCAAGGAATTCCTCTGTGCAAAAAAAAAAAAAAAAAAAAGACCCACCTGCTGACATTCATCTGCACTTGCTGACCATTTGTGGAGACTGACAAGGAGATGTGAGCACAGTGAAGCAGAGGGTGGTGTGTGTCAGCAGTGGTGATTGTGCCTGACCAATGTGCTGGCCTTCCATGATGGAGTGAAGGCTTTGGTGGATGGGGGAAGGGCGGTGGATGTCATCTGCCTGGACTTCTGCAAAGCCTTTGACATGATCCCTCACCACATCCTTCTCTCTAAATTGGAAAGGTGTGGATTTGAAGGATGGACTGTTAGATGGATTAGGAGTTGGCTGGCTGGATGCAGCTAGAGGGTTGTGTTCAGTGGTTCGGTGTCAGGGAGGAGGCCTGTCACAAGAGGCGTCCCTCGGGTCGGTCCTGGGACCAGTGCTCTTCAACATCTTCATCAGTGTCACAGACAATGGCATCGAATGCACCCTCAGCAAGTCTGCAGATGACACCAAGCTGAGCAATGCAGTCGATACATTGGAAGGAAGGGAAGCCATCCAGAGAGACCTGGACAGGCTGGAGAAGTGGGCCCGTGAAAACCTAATGAGGTTCAATAAGGCCAAGTGCAGGGTGCAGTAACTTAGGTCGGGGCAATCCCAGGTATTTATACAGACTGGGGGATGAGCCCCTTGAGAGCAGCCCTGCAGGGAAGGACTTGGGGGTCCTGGTGGACGAGAAGCTGGACATGAGCCAGCAGTGTGCACTTGCAGCCCGGAAGGCCAACTGTGTTGTGGGCTGCATTAAAAAAGGGGTGGGCAGCAGGGAGAGGGATGTGATCATCCCCCTCTACTCGGCTGTTGTGATGCCCCACCTGCAGTACTGTGTGCAGGCCTGGGGCCCCCAGTACAAGACAGATGCAGAGAATGAGTCCAGAGGTGGGCAACTAAGATGATCAGAGGGCTGGAGCATCTCTCCTGTGAGGAAAGGTTGAAGGAACTGGGATTGTTGAGCTTAGAGAAAAGAAGGCTCTGGGGAGACTCTTTGTGGCCTTCCAGTGCTTGAAGGGAGCATATAAACAGGAGAGGGAGTGGCTGCTTATGAGGGTGGATAGTGATAGGACAAGGGGGAGTGGTTTTAAACTGAGACAAGGGAGGTTTACGTTAGGTATTAGAAGGAAGTTTTTCACACAAAGAGTGGTGACGCACTGGAACAGGTTGCCCAAGGAGGTTGTGGATGCCCCATGCCTGGAGGCATTCAAGGCCAGGCTGGATGTGGCTCTGGGCAGCCTGGTCTGCTGGTTGGTGACCCTGCACATAGCAGGGGGATTGAAACTAGGTGATCGTTGTGGTCCTTTTCAACCCAGGCCATTCTGTGATTCTGCATGGGCATGCAGATTTTTGAGTGTGACATACATGCTCTTGTTTGTCAGTGATGAAAATGCATAGTTAATGGTGGTTCCTGCATTGAAAAAATGTTCTGTAGGTGAGAATTTGCTCTATCCAATAGTGTTATTGTGCTCCTTGTATCTGTTCTAATAAATAAATAGGAGGCATTACTTTCAGGATAATATATTTAGCTTTTGTGGAAAGAGTTCTGAGTAATAATTTCTAAAACTCTTGGGCATTTACTTTATGGAAGGCTAGGTATAGTTTAGAAGGAATTACCTGTGTCAATATCTGTCAGGAAATAGTAAGAAGGAAATAACTCCACAGCAGAAGGCAAGCCAAGGGTAACAGTAGTACAGCCTCAGCTGTGTCTGAGCAGGATAAAGGATAGCAACAGGGTCCTATCTACAGTCTAGACAACGCAAAGTGATGCTGACTATCCAGGGGGCCAGGCAGGAGCAACAGAAGGTGGGTGGAGGCAGGACTGGAGGAAAGATAACTACAGTATAGGTCTGAGTTCCATTTGAAAACCAGAGCCAGAGAAGAGACTGGAGACAGGTACAGCTAAAATATGATTCAGGTAAGGACTTAAGGCTTAGAGACCAAAAATAGATATTTAACAAAAAATGTTTGTTTGCATAGGCATTGAGTGTGTGCCTCTTACTACTGATTTTCTTTACCGTACGGTACGTGTGGGGCCTGGCTTCCAATAAAGTCATTTAAGAAATGGATTTTTTGTGCCTACTAAATTGGATCTGAGAGACATATGGCCTGGGCAGTTATCTCCAAATGTTTTTTCTGTTGGTAACTTTCTTAAAAGGTGACATTCTCAGAAAAGATGGTGCTTTGGGCCTTTGGTAACTTTAAACCATCCAAACAAGTCTAGCTTTGTTTAGCTGGATTTATTATGTAAGTGTATGGGCCTAATACTTGTTTATTCCATTAAAATAAAAATTTAGAACATATTTAGAATGTTGTCTGAGGAAGTGGAAATGTTCTAATAGATAACTGTGTTCTATACCAGAGTGCAGACCAAAACAGTTGCTTGTGTATATTAATCCATATGGAGGAAAGCGACAAGGGAAGAGGATTTATGAACAGAAAGTTGCTCCACTTTTCAGTTTGGCTTCTATTTCTACTGATGTTGTCGGTGAGTAAAGAATGTTTTAGTACCTTGATAAACATTATATAGATTTTGAAGCATCTCTGTGTAGTTTAGTTCTTTCCTTTATTTATTTTTTTAAGTTATGGTACTACTGAATTTCTCCATTTATTAAATACTTTTTCAGTTTTACTGTTTAAAAACAATTGTTCACTTGCACAGTTTTTAGTGAAATTTTTTTTTACATTTACCCTATTTTTCAATTCTTTCTTTGGCATAAAATTATTTGAAGCACGGCTTATGGGCGAGTTGATTTTATGTCATACTGGCAGTACAGTTATCCTTATTAATAAATTAATAACAATTTTAACAAATGCATATACCTTTTTATAACAATATTTTGTAACATTAATTTTTAAGTGTGTATTTTTTCATTTCTTCATAGTAACTGAACATGCTAACCATGCTAAGGAGAACTTATTTGAAGTTAATATTAATAAATATGATGGGTAAGTAACTTCATTTGGTGTTGTGGTTTTTTTTAAGTTAGCTGATATGTATGTGTTCTCGTCTCTAACTTAAAATAGCATTAATTGATTATATGTTTTTTGCAACAAATCAAAGATCCAGGATGTGTTCTTTTCCACAGTAGGATGTGCGCTTTTAGGAGTGTCAAAGGAAAACTGCACCGTTTCAGTAAACGTGTTCAACACATAATATATTCAAATGAAATATAATGGTGTTTGCATGAGGCTGTTGTGCAGATCAATGTAAGATTACTTTTGCTGGTCCAGAACCTGAGCATTCTGTGGCAGCCTGGAAGGTATCATGAATTGTTTTGTAGTGCAGATGACTTTGACACATACATGAGTCCAAAAAATTGCTTTAGTGGCATCTTGGCAATGTGTAAAACCACTCTTGTCAAGTGCAGATAACTGCCGGGTTATTCAGCTTTACATTTTTCACCTGTATTTCTTCTGTTTGTGAAGTTACTGGTTCAGAAGAAGACCCAGCTGAACAGTAAAATTGCATTCTGTTATTATGTCTGCTATAGAAGCAAAATATTTTAGTAAATAAACTGTCATTCTAGTTCTGTTTCATGACATGAAGTGAATTATGTAGTGATATAATAATGAAAATGTGTGCAGAACCTGTGTAAATAAACTCATATCTACAGTATTTTAAAGTTATGTCTTCCTATGCTTGGAGGCAGGTGCTTTTAAGCTGGTAAATTACAAAAATAAAAAATCTCCTGTCTCTTCAGAGTATTCTTGCAAATCTGTATGCATGGTTGTAAATCAAGTAAGTGCATAATGTTGGCAAATTGTTACAGTTAAAAACTACATTTGCAAATTGAGTTCCTTGACTTTAAAGCAAGATCCTAGACTTGCTTTAAAATGAACAGGTGTTTTTTGTTTTGTTTTTTTGTAGTACTGACAGTTTCCTCAATTTTGCAAACATTCAAAGAAAGTAACTTAGAAGTTAGTATTCTTAACTATTTCATTAGAATTAAGTATATGAAGTATATAATACTGAAGGTTGATGCAGTTTCAGTACAGAATGGGGAAGAAAATTAAGCAAGTCAATATGTAGAATTGGTTATTGTAAGAAGAGGTTCCCAAAATGATTATCGTTCTGGCCTGCAGGGTCAGCAGCTACCTAACTAGTCTACTGTCATGTGAGATTTAGAATCTGTAGCTGATCTTGTTAGTTTAAAGGGGAGGACTCCATCTCTACTGCAATGTTATAGTCTTTATAGATTTAGTCTAGTAAAGTACTTAGTAGTTCAGCATGAAAGTTCTAACACTTTATATTGATGTAAATTACTATTGATGTGAACTATGTGTTGTTGCTAGCTGTGCATGTTATGTTTCTCATTAAGTTCATTTACCATTTCATCAGAGAAGTAAAAGTGAATATTTTTTAGGAAGTACAGGAGAACAAGTTATTAACCAAATTTTGGGACTTCTAAGGAAAGAAGGAAGGCTGTAAGTGGTGTTGTAATATCAACTGTGGAAGACAAGCAGAGGGAACCCTTGCTTCTCTGAAAAGATTGTTAACTCTCTGAGTTAAAAACAAACAAGCAAAACCCCACAAAAACAAACTACTGAATCTTACCATGCAGTATCTGTATTGAACTGCAATAGTTGCATGTTCTAAGTTTAGGAATAAGAGCAGAATCTGAAAGAATAAGATGTTGAGGTGTTTAGTTCCAGACAGAGGCGGTTCTACTATCTTGGTCTATATAGCAAAATTAAAAGGAGAATGAGTCTTCCCTGTTCCAAAGCTAATCTCTAAATACAATCTCCTCCTGGCAACTTGCTTTTACAACGAATGTCACTGAGTGTAGTGGTACTTGAAACACTTTTTTCACATATTCAAACAATGCCTAGTGTGTACTTCAAGGATTTCTGAATCTCTCTTTGATAGTTCCGCTTTAAATCTTGTGGTGGGGATTGCTTTTACTTTCTTCAATGTGATTGAGATAAAAAATTGCCCAAAGTAGCGCATGTTCTTACAATCTCTTGACTCTTCCATTCCCAGACTAGGCCTCAATGGCAGCCTGGGAACTGCAGCCGTGTTTCTAAGCCTGGCTTTTGATCATCATGTACAAGTATGTTTCCGTGGTGAACAATGACATTAGGAAGCAATTCTTCTACTCATGCTACTTTTTAAACAGCAGATCATGCGGTTAACTGAAAACTAAAATAAATAAATAAATCATCATGTAAATGTGTTTTTGTCTTCAAGTTCAGTAGACTCTTCTCACATACAGGAAAAGCCTTTTTGGATTCCTGCATCCAATGGTTGTTCACCTGTCCTTGCAGATCACTTCTATTAAGTGACTTTTCCTTCATTGAGTGTTTAGATTCTTTATTCAGTCTCTTCAGATTCTCTATTTAGAAAAGATGTACTTGAATTTTTTGGAACTAGATAGAGATTCCTAATGATAATTGCTTCCTTGCCTTCTCAGTGTCTATGCTTAAACCTTTTATGTGTGTTTTCTGTTTGTTCTTCCCATCTCTTCTAATACAGATTTCCTGCAGTGAGTGTACTATTCTAATAGCTCAGTGGTAGTCTGGCTTCCCCTTGAAGATGATTACTTAAAGTACCATTCATGCATTAACACAGTACAGGTTCTTGTACGTTGTTATGTAGAACGTAACTGTTTTACATGCTGTAATACTGTGCAGATAATGACTGTGTGTGGAATGAACCTGATATGGGTAAGGATGATACTGGAACAAGCCCATGTAAAATTGTTTCATTTTTTCTAGTTTTTGAATTAGTTCAGAGAGTTTGAGGTTGGAAGAGACCATAGATCATTTAAAACTCATTTGTCTCATGGGCTTGCTACTCATGTCCTTTGGCATATCTACCTGAGTCACTCTGAAAGTAATGCCTGCTATTTATTTCCATGGAAACTACAACAACTACAAAGACCACACTAACTGTCAGCTACAAAACACTGTTTTTCAACATGGTCACCATTATAATCTGTGTTTTCACCAGTAATGCCTGCATGAAAAGAAAAAAAAAGCTTCAAGGATGTCCCTAGTGTGGCTTGTTTTCACTGCTGTCACCACTGCTGAAACATATCACTCCACTCACTGTGCCAACATACACTGTTTGTTCTCTACAAATAATCAGCAAGCATAGATGAATGTCAGTGGGTGTCATTTTCTGCACACAGAGGAATTCAGTGACACACCTTTACTTCACATGCACTTCTGTGTCACACACCATTCTGTAAGACTGCTTCTCTGCTGCCATTTGTCACACAGCTGCAAAACGTAGTGGTATATTGGGGGGAAGGTTCAAACCTATTGCCGTACCATCAACATCTGCCTTCTGAGGTCATGGGCCAGCACAACAAAATAGGGAACATTAATTGCAGATCAGTCCTTACAGCTTACTGGTATCATCTTAACAAGTGAAGTGCTATTCCATTAGAAAAATAAATCCAAAATGGAAGAAGCACGCCAAGAAGGTCTCTCTTAGAGTAGTCCTCCATGGGTACCTTCATACGTGTGCCTCGCACATTGATGACCTGATGCTTGCAATGAGTTTGATCACGCTAATTTTGTGTATGTGATTTATTTCTTTTCAACTGTCAATATTTACCCTCGATAGGAATACAGGTTCCTATTATTCTGTCATCACTAAGCCTGCACGTACTGTGTGTTACATAAAGAACACTACCAGCACGGCATAGACCTTAAATTCACGTGGAAACTTTTGCCTACTTCCTCTTAGAGGCTACTCAGAAAGATGAGACAGGTTTCTGAAGCTGAGAAGTAAAGTAGCTAAGTTTTGAAAAGATATTTTCATTATGAAAAGGAAAAACAAAAATCCTTTTCTCCCTTCTCTCAGTCTCTTAGGTCTTGACTTAGAGCTGGACAGTGTATTTATAAGACTATCTTCTCCATTCGTGAAATAAAAAATGACTGGTTTCTCAGGATTCCCTCATGCTGAAAAAACAGCAATAAGTAAATGTAAATCATCAGTTCTTAAATGTAAATCAGCTAACTTGTCCAGTGGGATATGTGCTCATTCTGCAATATCTGTTGCTGACTGTGGAAGAGTAAGTGTTAGTTTCTGCATTGGAAATAATTGCTGTGGAAAACAGAAAATGTTCCGATTCATGTATGCGTAACTTTTGATTCGTCTCATCTCTATTCAAAGTGTATTTGAACTGCAGTCTCTGGAACTCCAAAATCATAAACATTCTTTAACCAGAGTGGGCGTTTTATAAATGTGCATGAAATGTATATTGCTGTAAAATAGTTTTTTATTTCCTAGTGTTTGCTTGGGTGTGAACTCTGCTGAGCTTAACTTTTGAAGATCTGTGTAGCTGCGGTACCATCTCTGACTTGAATTAATTTTGTAAACCAAAGCTTTGCTTCTGGTAACATTTAGAGCTCCACATTGTTACCAGTGGTTATTTAGATATACGTGACTTCTGTCTGTCTGGGCTAGCAGCATGGTCAAAAGAGCATGCAAGCATGTGCTTTTCTGTTTCTGACCTTCACGTAATGTGTGCCCCTATTAAATGTGCAGTGTTAAATCACTTCTGTCTGCATCTATAAATACTAACTTTCCCTTCTTGTAATTTATAAATACTAACTTACCTTTTCCTTTTTTTTGTGAAAACCTAATTGCCATTTTGCTTACTTCAGAAGCTATATGTACAGTCTTGTTCAATGTTTTCATTGTATTATTATTTTCCACTGATATCTTTCTGTCTGCATACAGCAATAGAGGATAGAGAGGGCTTTTTAGGTTGCATTCCAATATTTTCCAAGCATTACAGAACTGTCTAGGTGCATTTATGGTTGTGTAGCTTGATTTTTTTTTTTCTGCATTTTGTTTAATGCCAAGTTGACTGTGGGCTATTATAGTCTGTAGAAGTGGATGAGGAGAAGACAATTTTGATGTGCATTGCATGCCCTAAGTAGAACATTTGCCGTGTTGTTTATTGACTGTTAGTGTGCATTCTAATTTGTGTTTCCTGGCAGTGTTGTTTGTGTTGGTGGGGACGGCATGTTCAGTGAAGTGATGCATGGTCTCATTGGAAGAATGCAGAAGGACTCTGGCATAGACCAAAATAATCCCAAAGCACCGTTAGTCCAGTGCAATATAAGGATTGGCATAATTCCTGCTGGTAAGAAAGGGTTAACTTTCAGATTACTTCTTTGGTTTCTATCTGAAATTTTTTCTTATTCATAACTTCTCAAAATTAGAGCTAAGCTTGAGAAACAAGCAATAGTATTACATAAAAGCACCAAAATGAAGTCTTATATGGGTAGTTCTAGAGAAATTTATTGTTTCTTCCTTTCTCTTTTAATTTATGTCTTATGTTAATACATGATAAGATGTGATAGTAATGCTTTCGGTCATCTGAACACATTAATGAGTGAACTTTATTGAACAGAGACTTACCTGGAGAAAAATAGTTTCTGAGTTGCTCGTGCTCCACAGGGTTAGTTAGAATTGCTGTGAGAGCCTCATGGTGTTCTGATAGCAGTTTGATTCTGTTTTGTTGTGTTGTTTGTTTTTTTTTTACCACCTTGGTTGTTATTACAGAAAGCATTCAGCAACTGTAGCTGAGGAACAAACAGTCCCCAGGTTCCAGAGTTACACTTTCTGCCCTGGCTATTTTTGAAGAGGTGCAAGGTGCTGTAACTTCACAGTTCAACCATATTTTCAGGCAATCCTGACTACTGTTGTTGAAAGGCATTTGTAAAAACTCTCATTATTCACTTTTTTGATGGTAACTTCTTCATTGATCACAGTAAGCTTTGGATCAATTTTACTGTTAAATGAGTGGCCCACATGTTATCTCACTCCTCCACTTTGCAGGATACCTTCAAAAGGATACATGCATGACAGTGCCACCCAAAATTATATTCATTCTTGCAGCTGTTCAGTGGCATCTGCAAGTTGAAGGACTGTATGAAAAGGCAATGCACTTTTCAGTGCCGTTGGTATGCTGTTCTCTTTTGCTTGCCAGACACTTGAGATTTGAATTAAAGAACTGAGATGTGAAATAAATATTATGAGCGTCTGACTAGAACTAAAACACAGACTTTATGAGAAAATTTAACATCAGCAATAAAAATACATCAGGTGAAATAGAATATTTCTACCCTTAGGTGACTTTTTTATGTGCCTCGTATCTTTGTGAAGAATGCATCTAAATCTAAATGTCTGCACTGTTGCTTGAAAGAAGGTTAACTTATATTAGCAGTACAATCAGGATTAGTTACCTGCAGGTTGTAATGTGAATATAGCTTTATATTATTTCATTCCTGCTAGCTAACACGTTAAAAGTTCTGTGTGGGACTTACTATATATAGGCATACTGTGATCTTATTTGTTGAACCTTAGTATTAAAATCAGATGTAAATTAAAGCAGTAGAATGTGAAGTGCTCCACCCTTCATCTCCCTTACTTAGTTTTGCTTATTCGATAAGAGTTTTTGCTTACATGATTTGGTTTCAGAAAAATTTGGTTCTTGGTGATATTACTGACAGTAAGTAGACATTTAGGAAAAAAAAAGAGAACATTATTATTGAAAGCTATTTCTTTGCCCATGGGAAAAGGAAATGAACTAGAAGCATCATGAAACTGAAAGATTAACCTTGCTTTTTCAGCAGTTTCTTCATGCGTTTTTTCCTGTTGCAACCAAAATGTATGAGCTTCACTGAGGATTTAGCATTGCTAACGTGTATCAAGTTATTTTCTTCTCTGATGTGCTTTAGTGAATATTGTTGTGTTGTAGCTGTTTGCTGTTTGAATGCATACTATATGCTGTGTTGCTCCCAAGCTAACATGAGGTATGGCCTTGTAATCAGTGCTAAGGCTTAAACATTTTCAAGTCATTATTCTTTACAGTGGTGTATAAGGAAGCTTGAAGTTCTGTTAATTAGCTTTTGGATTTTAGAAGCACTGAAGATGATTCTTGTCTTGATCTGTTTGTATCTTGTGCAATACTTAAAATGCTTTAGTTAATGAAAATACAAGAAGATTGTTATAGGAATTTGGTCTGTTTATCAAACTCATTGAACAAATCTTCACCCTTTCATAACATACATAGCTATTGTAGAGACCTGAAATTGTGTATGAAATAACCAGGGCTGTGCAATGCAGTGTGCTTGGGAAGGCAGCATGACTTTTTTTTTTTTTTTTTGCAGCTTCTGCTGGAAGTTTTAGTGAAGCTGTCTTCAGTGCTGCTTATGTGACTGCTGGCAGGCAGTGTGCTTTGCTTGATGTGATGGAGCTCTGAGCATGTATTGACTCCAGCAGATCCCTTGATTCCCAAAGAAAGTAGAGTTTGTTGCCAGATAATTGAAATGCTTAAAAAGAGGTAGTTGTATTTTTGGGGTTTTGTTTTGTTTTTCCAGCTAAACTGACAGTCCTAAAATAAAAAGTGAAAAGGGGTAATGCAGAGCAAATCATAAATAGAGGAAGGCTTTATCCATAGTGCTTTTTCAGTTCATTACAACCAACGTTTTGTTAAAACCTTAAGAACGAGCATGTCAGTGGATGTTGAAGGTGACCATTACCCAGAGATTAAGTTCTAAAGTCTAGTTTATTTTGTGTGGTTTATTCAGTGTTGACAGGAGCCTGGGGTAAGGTGACAGCATCTCTGTGGGTTTGCTGTATTAACATGGCATATTGCTGTGCTTTTGTTGTGTAGAGACTGTATTGAAGCTAGCACTCAATTCAGCAGACTTGATCTTAGTTCAGAGACTGGCAATTAATTGAAGGTTTGAAACTGCAAATGCAACAAATATTAAAGTCTTTCAATGCAAAAATCTCTGATTTTTTTTGAGGAATTAGCTTTATTTCATAGGCAGAATCCCATTCTCCGTTAACTTCTTAAAATTTAATAGTTCTTGTAAGGCATTTCTTTCTGAAAAAAGTCTTTGCTTGGCCCTTTCAGGATAGCTGGCAGTAGACTGTTCTGATTCCTTTATGTGTCTTTTGTTTAAGAAAAATAAAGCTGTTTTATGATTTCTTGTGTATTTTTATGAAATAACTTGTATTTTAGTTTACATGAATAAAGGCTTCTATTCAAATATCTTCTTTAATTTCAAAATTTCTATATTAGTTGCAGCCATTTTTTAAATCTGCCAGTTGACTGTATTTCCTGTTGAAAGTACTCAGAAGTTGTAGCAACCAGACAGTTCTGCACCGTAGGGTGGTAACTAAAAGGCAGTGCACCTACAGCAACTTCTCTTTACTTACTATTTCCTGCCAGTGCCAGCTAGCCTTAAAGTAAATTCAGCTGTGGTTTTTCAGTATATCCAGAGTGATTGATAGTATGCCTACATAAAACTTAAAACCAGAGAGAACCTTTTATATTTTAAATGTGACATTGAGGTTTTGTCCAGATGTTCTACTTTTAAAATTATACGCTCTAGAGTAAGCCAGAGTGATTCTTTTTTTTTTTTTTTTTTTAACTAAACCTGGCATAGAAGAAGGAGACAAAGCCATCAACTGCTGTTGGAAGCTCCTCTAGTAAAAAAAAGATCAGATTAAATGCCTTTGTGAGCTCAGCAGGTAAAAAAAATCTTGCTGCACTCTGTGTTATGGCATAATATTAATGTGGTTTCACTCCTTACGGAAGCTGATGGCCTACCCTGGGAGCAGAGGAAGAATCTTCCAAGTGCTAGGGAGCATTGTATAACATGCAGAAACAAAGTCTTAATTGCTGTCATAATTGAAGCTTCTTGCATATCCAGTTTCTTCTTGTTTTGCCTTCAGTCAGGGGTATGACCTAATGTCTGGGATTAAAGCGTATGTGCTGAATGTAATCAGCATATTGATGTGTAACTGTGCAAAGTAATGCTAAAAACTGCTAAAAAAGGCTTCTTGCATGAAAAATGATGGGGGATTCATTCACAAGTTTCTAAAGGAGATAGAAATGAAATCATGGAGTGTGACTGGATCCCTATACTACAGTCCTCTGGGCTGTGAAAATTTTTTTAAAGATTCCAGTGTATCCACAGCCTTCCCTGTTATAATGTTTGTAATATTTAATGGTCTTTGCAGTTTAGTTAGCATCTCATTTCAAGGTTGAATACATTCAATTTGGAAGCTGAAGTCCAGTGTTTTATGTTGCACCTTTATAATTCTAAATCAGTTATACTTGTGGAAATGACAGAGCTAAATACTACATTGAACATGGGACTGCTGTGAGGACTAGTCAGATGAGATAAATTTCAGCTTTTAAATTTGTCATTGTTGTTATTTTTGTTGTGCTGTGGTATTTAACGTCTGCTGAAGTGGTTATCTACCAAAAATGAAACGTACAGACAAAAAAATGTCCCAGATCCTTTGGTGGTGTTTCTGTTTAAGCCAGCCTGTTGTTCCAGAGGTGTGAAATTGTTTTCTTGGTTTCTGAATGCCCAGATCATTTATGTCTCCCAACAACAGTAACTTTGCTTACTTTTGAACATGTTGGGTCCTCGTCATTTGCAAATCACTTCCCAGAAAAGTCACCTTCTAGGTATTTCAAAACACCAGGCCACTCAACCAGGAATATGCAGCTACTCTGCTGTTAAAGTGACTCACTTAAGATTTTGTTATTAGGCTGACTTAAGAAAAATTAACAGGAACCACACTAAAGCTGTTACTCTGTTTATTTGCAGTGTAACATTCTGTTACCATGCTAATTTTTCTTTGAGAATCCTGCAAGTGCTGTATAAGTGCCTTCCTCAGGACCAGTTTGTGTGGGCTTCTGGCACGAAGCAATGAGTGCTTCTGTTTTGTTATTAAATTCATTACTTACCCTAGGGTCAGCATCTGACTGTTGCTTCTGTCATCTGCTTAGTTTAGTACTGTAGTCACAGTCTTCTGGTTCTTTGGGATTTCTTCACATTTCTGTCAATGAAAGTGCAGAAATGAATAGTCATTGCCCCAACAGTGTGTTTTGTTTTGAGCAAATTAGTGGTAACTTAGTAGTCTTGATTATTTTTTCAAAAGATTAGTTTGAATACTTTGTTTTTCTCTCATTTATTTTGGCTGTTAATTGTTGATTTTTATCCATAGAATCTTATGGCACGAATTCTTCCATACAACAAGTAAGAATGCCATGTTTTTACTCATCACTGTGGTAGTTTCTGTGACTGATCTAAAGCTTGTTAAGTGGTATCTGAGCACCTTGAAGGAGGGAAGATTTAGGTCGGATGTCAGGGGGAAATTCTTTACAGAGAGAGTGGTGAGGTGCTGGAACAGGCTGCCCAGAGATGTGGTGGGTGCTCCATCCCTGGAGGTGTTCAAGGCCAGGTTGGATGGGGCCCTGGGCAGCCTGGTCTAGTGTTAAATGTGGAGGTTGGCAGCTCTGCCTTGGTGGGGAGTGTTGGAGCTTGATGATCTTCGAGGTCCTTTCCGACCCAGGCCATTCTTTGATTCACTGGTCTGGACAATTTGTCTACTCACAACTGTTCAATAATATTTTCATGTGCACACAGTGGGAAATGGCTATCTGGTTACAAATCTGGTTGACTACTGCATCTTCTGTAATGCAGACCCTTACTTTCTACCAAAAATGTTTTATGGAGAGTATGAGTTACTAGCTGTCTTACCTAAATAAATATATATTAGTCACTTCTTCTTTACAGTTAAATAAAAGTTAACTTGATTCATTTTTATGTCATTACTATGTTAAATGTTTTAAATTTGTAGAAGGATAGAACGTAGAAGAATTTGCCTAGATAACAGTTGTGTGGTTATATAAACCCCCCTAATAAATCCTCTGGGGAAAATGATATCATACATGATATGTGGTAAAGATTCAAAGCAATTAGACCCATTTTGTCGTTGACCAGCTAAGCTAAGGCCAAAGAGTTGTTCTGCCCTCTGCACCCCATTCTCAGTAGGTTCTTAGCATTAAAATGTTCAGGATGAGAACTTCCTTTAGCTGAGATACTTTAGGTATTTAGTCTGGGATTCAGCTGTTTACGTATGGTGGCGTGGTGCCCTTGGAAATGTACTGGTCCCCTATGTCTAGTGTACTACAGGAGCAGTTGGAAGCCAAGCAGAGTCATCTGTAGCACTTCAACACTGGTGGCTGCTGTTGTTTAGGTAACAGGATTAATCTCCTTAGAAGTTAAAAAGTGAAATCGATTCTCAGATCTTGATCGTTATGCTTGACTGTCTGCATGTTTGGTGGACGCCTAAATTCATGTTATAATCGGGGGGTGCCTAAACACTACAGTCAGAGGAGCCTGTCAATCTTGTGTTGTAACTGGCAGTATTTTGCATTCTTATTTTCTGGGCCTTCAAATGGTTCAAGGTGCTGAATGGGACTTCAGGCTAATCCTCGTAGCAGAATACAGCTTGAAGAAAGTTGAAAGGCTGGATAGGTATGGCTAGGTTGAGGTTGGACTTGATGATCTTGAAGGTCTTTTCCAACCTGAGCAGTTCTATGATTCAAAGTACTAGGCGTGTACATTTAGCAGAATGAGAACGGGTCATTTCTTCTTGTGGCTGTTTTTCACGTTTGTTTGAATCTTTTAAAAAGTAATGAGTTTTATTTTTTGCCTAAGTGGAATTAATGAGTATACATAACAATATGAGGTGCAAGTAACATTTTCTGTGTACCTTATCTAATGTGATACTGAAAGAAATTGGAGTTGTTTCCTCTTCAAATACATATGCTTGCAATGGAATGCTTGCAGCATTGCAAACCTCCATCTTTGAGGAAGGATATCTGAATCACAGTGTTTCTTTTGTTCTGCAGCTCTGCTTTTTTTTAACTGGCTCCTGCAGCTGCTCCTTTCTCGCTGTGGCTGCCTTCTGCATAATATTTGCTCGATAGAAGCTTCTTCTGTGCACTTAAGTGGTAGGGGAAATGATGTCCGTTAACTGAGAAATGAGTCAGAGGCAGAAGGATTTTTTTGGTGTTCCTGTTCATGATGGTACATGTTCTCATTGCTTTCAAAGCGAGAAAGAACCATAAGTGAATTTTTAGACAGTGGGCATTCTTCCATTTCTAAGTTTCTATTTTAGTTCAATTTAGAAATCAAGTGCTCTCTATCTGGTTGTGAATCAGTAGCAAATCTAAGATCAGATATGTAAACAAAGTAAGTTTTTGTTTTTCTGTTCCCAGCCTTCCCTTTCAGGGAATTCCTTTTGAGGAAAGGCAGTAGAGAAACCACAAGATAGACTTGGAGTCAGTTGCTGTAACAAATTATATGCATTAGTATATCTGACACTGACTTCCAAGTGCTTGCTGCAGAATAGAATTCAGAATTCTCCAGTCAGCTCTTAGATAGTTCTTATAGAGCTTGAGAGAGTGTTGTGTAGCTCTAAATGGCAGCTAATAATACTGAGTGGGCATACTGAGTGAGGAGTGGCCTGAAGTAGTTAGAAAAAACAGAATGCAGGTGAAACCTAAATCTTATATTTTTATGCTTTTAGATATTTTGCTGAAGACTGTAAAAGCATATTTCTGCCTAGTTTGCTCTCCTATCAGTAAATCAACTCCTGAAAGCAAATACTAACTTTCAAACAATCAAACAACACACAACTTTGTGTTTTTAAGATGCAGTGGAGGAAGGAGGGGATGTTGACAGCCTGGGACTTAGAGCATTCCCCCAGAAAGTGGGAGACTGGTATCTCTTCTTGAGATCAGCATACGCCTTCCTTCACCCCCTTCCATAACTAATGCAAAAGCTTGTAACAACATCCTTAATTTTCTGATTTTCCTTCACTAACTGCTATACATTGATTTCATACATATTGGAGAGCCTTTGTACAAGAGCAAATAGGTTCTATTTTCTGCAGGAGGAAAGTTACTGTTCCAATATAAATCATAATTTTTGTATAATGTATTTACATCATTCCATAAAATACAAACAGGCAGGCTGCAATAACACAAAGCTTTGTGTTTGGAGGACCATATCAATAGTGCTTGCTTTGAAAGGATATAAAGTAATCTCTTGGTCTTCATTTTTCAGGCTCAACAGATTGCGTATGCTATTCAACTGTTGGTATTTCTGATCCAGTAACGTCAGCTCTTCATATTATTATAGGTGAGTGATCACACTTCACTGTTTGAAAATATTGTCATGCTCTCTGGCACGATATTAAAACAGCAGAAGAATAGAATAAGCAGTGTAAATTATTGGATGATCGATCTCTCTTATAGAAAGCTATCATGAGTAGCATGTACGTTTTAGAAAACACTATTCGTGTAAGTAATCTTGTGCAATTTAATACTTTCATGCCAGGTTACAAGTGTGACTTCTGTTCGATTGGAATTGCTTATAATTGCTGCTTTGTAATCTGAAAATCATATATTTGAGAAGAAGGTAGGGAGGAAGACAACTATTTGTCTATAAATGCTTGTTTGGTACGTTCCCATCAGTAAGTGGAGATACTGACACTGCCACTCTCAAAGTCCTCAAGTAATAGGGTCCCTGAATTGTGTTGGGATTTAAGGAGGAGGAGATGGCTTGTGCATTCACTGTGTTGTGACTAGTGATGTCAGTCCCATCTGCCACATACTGAAGAATCATAGTCGTGTAGTTCTTTATTTTTCGTTTGAGAAATTGTACAAGATAGTTAAATCCATGTTGTATAAGGATGGGATTTCCAGGTGATTGTTACTTCACCTGCTTACTGATGGCATAACAGTTGCAAGCTTAGGAGCTGTTGTTGCAAAGACTTACACTTGTGCTTCTCTGCTTACTTATGATTAAAACTGTTCAGCACATCTGGAGTTTACCACCACTTGACTAGGATTGAAAAGCTGTTTCCAATATGTACTTAGTATATCACAATATTTTAACTGGGCATGTCAGTATAGGTATTTAAATTTCTATGTATGTTTCTTAATTACGTGGAAAGGACTTCACAGTAATCTGTGCTGAAAGGGTGAGAGACAATGGGCATAGAGTTAAACAGCATACAGTCAGACTTTTTAAAATAAGTAAAATACAAGGCAAAAGAAAATCACATTAAACCACTCCCAAAGCTTCCATTACACAGACGTCCAGAGTCCTCTTGTTACTATGAAATACAGGATCTAGTATTCGGTAGATGTACAGATGCAGCTTTGACCTCTTGTATGATACACCCTCCCACTCCTACATAGCATGAGTGAAGTCATCTTTATGTATTTCTAGAATACTGGCCATTTTTTTCACTTAGTACTAAATGGTTTTTAAATATTGAAAGACATCAGTCCTCCAAAAATATTTTCTCCTTGTGCAAATATTAAAAAAACTGTAAATGATGTGTATAAATATAGGTTACATTTTTTTTTAATTGTACAAGTCTGTAACATTAAAGCTATTATGACATTTGCATCTTGGAACAAAAGAAGCCTTAATAGAACCTTGCACTTTTCTAGGTGACTGTCAGCCTTTAGATGTCTCATCTGTGCATCATAACAACACGTTTTTGAAGTATGCTGTGTCATTGTTGGGTTATGGTTTTTATGGAGACGTTTTGAAAGACAGTGAAAAGAAGCGGTGGATGGGTCCGATGAGATATGACTATTCAGGTAACTTGAATAATTATTATGTTCTTATGTAAGCATATTGGAGCAGTTGATGCCCCTTCCTTGAACCAAGCTTCTCTGTACCTTGTAAACGTAAGGAACTTGATTTTAAATTTCTTATGATGTCAATTATGTTGAATCATGTTGTCTCAGAAGGCCAACCATATTCTGGGCTGCGTTGAAAGAGGAGTGGCCAGCTGGGTGAGGAAGGTGATTGTCCCTTCTGCTTTTTCATTGTGAGGCCCTACCTGGAGTGCTGCATCCAGGCCTGGGACTGTAGATGCAGAGCCGTTGGAGCAGGCCCAGAGGAGGCCCCAAGGATGCTCAGAG